>NW_010542546.1:98699-129243 GCF_000687285.1 Phaethon lepturus | reverse complement strand
CTGAATGACATGATGTATGGAAACTAGAATGTGTAAGACAACTTTGGGTGTGTTTTTTCTTTGAATGAAAAAAGTAATTGTGGGTTTACCCAGAATCTCAAATTATAAGTGGGTTTATCATGATTTTTTTGGGGTTGTTGTTTGGTTTTGGGTTTTTCTTTTTAAATCAAATCTTTACATTTTACATTACCTAAATAAAATAATTCTCACTGTATGAGAAGAGGTGAATGAGAGATTCTAGCTGAGGAGTGCAAAGGACTTGAGTGAATAGTACTGACCAACTGGTAGGTTGTGTGAAGAATGTCACTTTTACTTTGGCCATCTCTACTTCTAGGGTTAGGTGTTGTGAAATTAGGTAATTTTACACATCGATCTTCTGGAATGAATATATATGAGTATGAAAAGAAATTGGGTGCTGTCAGAAGTGTTTGTGGTGGACTGAAATTTTTCTTGTCCAAATTATTCTTGTCTAATATAACTAATTATGACTCTGACATGTTGCTTGCAAAAAAGCATTCAGTGTTACTTCAATTCTGCATTGGTAATGAAATAAATAAAAAAATCTTTTGATAATCACAAGAAGAAAAATTATGCTTTAAAACAAAATTACACCCATTTCTTTCAAACCAGCATGTTTTTCAAAGGCTCCATTCTCAATATAAACCAAGTATGTAAGGATA
Organism: Phaethon lepturus; assembly: GCF_000687285.1. Lineage (NCBI taxonomy): Eukaryota > Metazoa > Chordata > Aves > Phaethontiformes > Phaethontidae > Phaethon > Phaethon lepturus. The sequence goes on along the minus strand of NW_010542546.1, from coordinate 128,563 downwards.
GGTTGAAAATGAACTTAATGTCTTATCATACCATGGAACCTGGCATTGAGGAAATAAGTCCAGCACTTTGAGTTCTCTGGGAAAGAAAATAAGGAATAATGATAATTGGAAAGTATGGTAATTGTTATCTGAACTGTCAAGTGGGATTACTTTCATTAATGTAAATACCTTTTTCTAATACTTTTTATGCTGGATATGTATGCATTTTTAAGAGATAAATAAAGGGTTCTCTTCTGAATGATGTCATTGCGGAAACCCTTTAAAAGGTTAACAACAGGTAATGTTATTTATATTTTAAACTGAGTGCTGACTTCTGAGCAGATGCAAGATAGTACAAGCCTTTCCCTGCCAAACCACACAAGCCTTCCACTAAGACCAGCCTTTTCTTCTGAACCACCATGCAATTCTGTTTCAGGGAAACCATTTATAGGGGCAAAGAACTAAGAATTACTTTATTCCTAAATTTGTTGCCTAAGACATTGTTTTTCACTGTTAGACATGAAAAAATCAATCCGATGAAAACAGCATAATGCAGATGAATTGGCAGTATTGTTTATTTGTTATGAAAAGGGTCTCCTGATCTGGCCATCCTGCTTTGTGTGGAACTCCTGCTCTTGTGCTGGATTGATAGCCCTGTCATCTATTTCTTCCTATCTTGCAGGCGTTATTCTTCTGAGAATCTGATTCCTGTTTATGTGTAGGCCACTATAAGTGCTCTGACTGTGTACCGGTATCAAACACTGATTATAAACGTAATGTCTATCAGTTGCACGCCTGTTTGAGTGGCCACAGGGGCAGTGCAGCCTTAGGTGTAGGTTGCTTAGTCATCAACCTATTACACAGGTTAAAGACAAAGACTGTTAGGTGTTGTTTGAATGTCAGAAACGAGTGCTAGGAATTTCAGACAGTCAGTGGTAAAACATTAATGTTCTTTGTGAGAATTATTGATGGTTTTCTAGTATGAAAGATATGGTGCCCAAAATGAGGTAGCTCTGTTTGAATCTCATTGTGATAGATAAGATGAATTGAATACTGGACTCTGAGTTGGTGGTTGCCTAGTGACAAGTGATCATGACCTGATTGCTTTCAGTCTCTGCAAATGGAGGAGGGTGCCAACCAATATACTCGGTGCTTTTCAGGGACTAATGGCCTAATGGGTAAACTTATATGTGAAATTGATTGTGAGGAAAAATTTTGATGGAAAAATTAGAATAGAAGTTGACTAGAACTGTTAAAGAAAAATTTATTAAATGATAGTTTTGTATGCACCTGAAAATATAAAACTGCATCCTTTTTCAGAATGAAAGTGAAATCAATAATTTGAAAAAATATGTATATGTATTTTTGTAAAACTTCGGGAATAAAAGGGAAATACATAGCAATTAAGACAAACTGGAATGTCTGAGGTGCAGAAAGTTGACAAAGACAAGCAGAGACATTAAGGAAAAATCTAGCAGGATTAGAAAAATGAAAGAAAAATTGGTTTTATGTGTATTAGAAATGGGAAGAGTTCTGGCAATGGCACAGGATCATTAGCAGTAAGGTATAATAAAACTTCCAGCAAAGGCAGGAGAGCTTGATACAGGTTTCTTTAAGTGCTTGCCTGTACAGAATCCATTCTACAGATCTTTATAGTTCAGGTTACTGTTAACAGCAGTGTTCATGGAGCATACGCAATTATAGTCATCAACGATACAAAAACTTCAGGAGGAGAATTCTGCTGTTAGCGTTCATATCATATCTTCTTGAACAAAATGGGATTATTATAGTTTGTTTTGGGTTTCGTCATCTTGTTTGTTCCACCTTTTTTCTCCCTCAAGCTCTTCACACAAAAGTATTCTGCTGCTGGAATCCAAATGCTGGAGTCCCAGGCATAAAGCTTCATGAACTGCCTGCTCTGTGTTTCAGTCATACCCATACATGATGAATGCTATCTCTATCTTTTCTGCTGGAGAAACAAGAAATCTTTCTTTTGTTTCTGAATCAAACTTTAAAAATACTTGAAAAACAAAAGGGTGTAATTCTCAGATGTGCCAAAAAAGGCAGATCTTCCCAACAGAAATGGGGAAATCCCTGATATCTCAGTAATATCCACTGACATTGCCTCTCAGTGGTTGCCTCAGTTCGGTGTTGCTTCTTTGATAGGTTACCTGCCATGGTACAAGCGAGGGACTCTGAAACTCTTGGGCATCATTATCCTGAATCCCAGCTTGTAGTGTTCCTCAGATATTCCGTAACTGTTGAATAAATGGTCTTTTATGTGTTCTTCAGACAAGGTATCGGGTTACCTCTGATACCAGCCTGGTACAATTTTCATCATCATCCACTCTTTGCAGTGTTAGTGTTGTGAAGTTTGCAGTACTGAGCTGTCTTAGCACTAGATGTCCCAGCCTCAAAGCAGTTGTAGGCAAAATATTGGGAAAATTCCTCCACTAAAGGGATAAAACTAAGATTGTATATTTTTTTTCAACAAACATAGATAAATGGAAAGTAGTTATTCTAAAACAAACTCAGCTTAATTCTCTGAAATTGCAAGTCCAATTAACTAGGATAGGCATTGTATAGAGAAGTATTTGTAAAGCATTTGACTTACTGGTGCATAAGAATTATGGTTTTGAAATACTGGAAGAACGTTATATTAGCGGAACCAAGCTAAACACATTAACTGTATAACTGATTGATCTTGGAAAGCAGATTGAAGTGAAAGGTACTATTAAGAAAGGAGTTTCTGTGGTTTTCTGCAGAAACCACTCTAGCATGATCATCAATGAACTGGGAGTAAATGTGGCATAAGTGCTGATTTAAAATTTGCAAATTACAATGGTGTTTGGATCATAGACAATGATCTGTGCGGGTTAGTAAATCAAACCTCTTAAAATTTATTTATTTCTGTATAATGAAATGGAAAACTTTATTATTATTATTATTATTACTACTACTACTATTATTATTATTACTACTACTACTACAACAACAACAACAACCACAACATTATTAATTTTTATCTTTTGTCCTAAACTCCAGGCTAATGGTTGTTGCTCTGTAGTTAATTTTGTTACAAGACTTCGAAAGGTTTTGGTTTTCTTGTGATGCAAAACAGAAACAATGGGAAAAGCATTTCAAGTTCAGCTGTCCTTTTTTTCATGAACAAAAGCATAAAAAGAACCGACCTGATCCTTCCAGTTCTGCTAGCAGAAATGATAGAATGATTTAGTTCCTTACGGTGCTTTATTTGTATCATAAAAAGTTCTATCCATCACTTCTGTGGAGACACAAAACATTTACTGCTGGTAACAAATTAATAGTCTTTCTAAAATGTTGTCAATCAGATGTCAGTCCCTGGAATAGTTGTTTATTGCTAGAACTCCACCTTACAACTTAACAATTAAATAGGAAAACAACCAAACAGTACGTGTTTTTAAGAGCAAGGAAATAGAATAGATGACCTTAGTGTCTTTTCTCTCAGTCCCAGCCACTGCTGTATTTCCATTGTTACACTGCATTTCATGTTCCTTTGTCTCTTCTTGTGCTGTTAGACACTGACTTGGTCATTTTTGTGTTTTCATTATGTTCTTTTAATACGGTTTATTTTTCTTAGACATTCTTTTTTTTTTTTTTTTTGAGTCCTTAGCTGGAACGCCAGATATGCATAATGTCTTCCTCTTGTACTCAGCTTCCACTGTTGACTCTCTCTTTTTTGTACATGTACACTTTTTCTCTACATGTTTGCATTCTTAATGCAGTCTTGGTAATGAAAACAACCTGGTGAAGAATATTAATATTTAAAAGAAACCCCCAAAAGTTTTAAACTTTCCACTTCATTCTTTCTTCCTTCAACGTGCATGTCTTTCTGTGCACAGTAATCCTCACTGGGTCATTCAAAATTCACTCCCGAGTTGAGAACATACCTTCCTCATTCCAGCTAAAATTATGTTGTCATTCATGGCTGAGAACATTGACATTATTGGCTGAATGTCTTTTGGCAAAAGCATGGGCTTCAGACTTGGAGAGGTAAATACATCAGTAGGAGAATAGTATCGACGGTTGCATTGGCTCCAACCTTGGCAATTATGGTAAAATAAGTCAGGAAAAACTTTCAAATTAAAGCCAAGTTAATTTCTTGTCATTATATAATGATATGGATTGTCATCCAGTAGAAATTTAATGTAAAAGTCAGTGCCATGACAGTCCACTTTTCCAAAACCATTAATAAAATGTTTCCATATGATTTTTCACATTCATGTTTTATGTTGCATGGGTGAGCTCCAGGTGGTCTTTCTTAGAAGCATGAATATCTTAAATTATATGTGCAGGCTACATAACTTTTTCAAATAACGCACATGATGGGGTTAGCCAATTACAGATGTGCAATAAATCCGGTGTGCCAAAAGCGCTTGTTCTGCTTTTTGCTTTTAGTAATCAGAAACAGACAAAAAGTAATCACTGCTGTAGTTTTTGATATGTAAGATGAAAAAAGGCTGTTGCTCTCTGTAGATTGCAATGTTTGATAGAACTTTTGTTTGTCTTTTTATTGGTCCTTTTTTGAACAGAAGAAAAGTGCCTTTGCTATGAAGAGTTTTTTGGACAGTAAAGCTTAATATTGTAGTGCCCCGTTTTGCGAATTAAAATGATTGAGGAATTGGATCTTGTGGGTTGGATTTGACAGTTTCGGTATAGCCATCATACCATAGTCTTCTCAGCTGAGTAGAGATTATAAAGGACGTGTTTAAAGTCCTGCTAAATTCAACAGAGTTTAGTCTTTGTTTCTTCTAGTAATGTGGCTTATTGGTTGTCTGGATCATCTGAACTTCTAGTCTGTATCTCCAGATGAATGACTGCTTCTTTTAGGCCTTGTTGAGTCTGTTGCAGGAATAATAAATGCATCTGTACGAAGAGATGAAGGAATAGATTAACCAACTGATAATGAATGTAGCAGAGACCTTAAAAAAAAAAAACAAACAAAAGCCAGACAGGGAGCCATGTCCTTATTTGTATGTAGACATACGGGAATAATGCAGTGTAAATGAACGGGCTTTTATAATATTCATTTTACCAAGAGTTACATCAGTCTATATTACAAGTCAAAAGTTATATCTCAAGGAAAATATTTTGTCTGAAGTGAAATAAAACACACTTTTTTTTTTTTTAACTGAAAAGAGTAAATCTCTGTTTCCCATCTCATATGCTTACAGTTATATATTTATTGGTATCTTCCAAAGTAACCATCTAAATATTTGGAGTAAATAATAGTCAGAGCCCTGGAAGTGAAGTTTGAAGTATATGGATTTAATAATAATTGTTATTTTCATATAATAGTTATATTGGATACCTGTGGTCAACAGAGTGAGATTTAGATACTGAAGGTAGACCCAGCAATTTTAAAAACCAAACTGCAGTGATTTTATATCTATATAGTATGCAAGTATAACCACAGTCTGACCAAAGTTTGACCACAATATCAACGCAGCTTAATTTCTGCAACTGTTCTCTTTGAAGCCAGAGGAAGGAAATCGAGTTTCCACCAAATCCCTATGCTCTTGTGGTCTCCCATTTCAATCAGGGATGTAAAGTGGAATACAATGAATCCATAGTAAAGACTTTCCCAGGACATTAGAGAGATCAGTAAAAACTGTTTTCATTAGCTGTCTGTAATTAAAGAACACCCTTCATAGAGAGCTTACAATTTAGAGAACATGTAAGCCTCTACATCTATCAGAGATTGCGAGCAAAATAAGAATCTTGATACCGTTGGGAACTTAGGTGTTGTTTTAATATATCGAGCTCCCTTAAGAAACATCTTCTCTGTTTATTTGCTAGCTTTTAAGCCAAGATGAATATTTTTAAAACTGTTGAAATTAGTCATACTGTGATTTCTGTTCCTAAGGAAGGAAAGGCACATACCTAATAAACTACTTAACTCCAGTTGTGCCACAGTCCTCCTCATAAATGGAGCTATTTGAAAATGCTTACCTTAATTTCAGTGCTGGAGCATGTCACTCCCCATAATTCTTACTCACAGAGCTAGCTGAGTGCATCTGCACAAGCATGTGTGTGTTGTCACTTTGTGTTCTACTTGTATCATATAAAAATTGTTTTTGCTTTGCTTTGCTTTGCATGGGGTGGTACCACATGCAAGTACAAAATTCCATGTCTTATTTCATCATCTGGAAAGTCATTAAATGCATATTGATAATCATAAAAGGAAGAGGGAGAAATATTTTTGTTCACATTTTTATACATATACACAATTCCCAAACATTACCTATAGCAAGCAGAATAATACTGTCAACATCACCTCACTTAAGATTTTATAGAAAACCACAATTGTGTAAAGGAGCTGGGATTTTGTTTGCTCTTTTAACTACATATGACATTTCTACAACTATCAGAGCAACTCTACATTTATAGATCCCCTTTCAAATTTGAATTGCTGTGTATGCCAGCTGTTTCTCATCCTCTTGATGAAGCAGAACAGTGCTGATAATGCTAATAGAGAAATGGAGGCATATACAGATTTAGGACTAGCTTTTCAAAAGAGAGCAGCACCCCAACTGGGGCCAGATTTCAAAAGATCTCTGATCCTATTCAGCAACAAAATAAATAGCCAGATTTTCAAAAGATTTCAGCACTTTGGTAATCTGATCATAAGAAGCAGCTGCTGAGCACATTTGCAAAGCCAGCCAAGAATGACTTGTTCAATATCACATGAGAAGTGTGTGATAGAGCAGGGAATAGGGCTCCTCTTCCCATGTCCCAGGACTAAGAGTCCAGTTCTTAAGCAATAACACTATCTTCATGTCTTTTGCATGAATACTGTATTTAATGAGCTTTTCATTAGGAAATTTAACCCATGTCTGTGAGGAGATAGTTTTCAGAGTAACATTAAGATTTACACTCAAGGGCAGATAATGAAGCAATCAAATAGGAGGAATATTGCTAATCCATTTTATATTGAATCTCTGTGTTATATTGTCTTAATGAGGTATATCTTATAAAAAGAAAAAGTCCCTTCAGTATTTTTAAAGATTTTGTAGTCCATTGCCAATCTTTTAAGTGTCACAAGAAAAAAATTAGGGTAACTAGGTATTCTTAAAAACAAACCCTAGAGAAGCCCATAGCAAATATATTGTATGGCAAGTCCAGGTGTGATTTTTGTGTGGGCTTCCACTCATACCACGTTCTGAGGGCATAGTGTTTATTTTTCTTTACATTTTAAATGTTTCTTTCTGTCCCTTCCTAAAGATGAAGAACTGGGGTGTTTAGTTTTCTTTTTCTGAAGGTAAATATTTTGGTTGTTTATTTAATACTTTATCACACGATTTTCTCTTTACTGTTTTATGCCAGGCTGTTTCTGCTTATTTTGTGCATAAACACTGTTACATACTCTTCTTGCACTGCTCTCTGTAGTTTCTATCTATCTCTGTGCTCTTTTTTTTCTCTGCTATTCTTTTGCTCCAACAACCTAACCTGAAGACTTAAAGGGCAAGTTTTACTTTCACAAATATTACTAAGGAACTGAGAGGAAAATTAACGGCTCACCTAACCTCATCGTGCATTTTTGCTTTTGTAATTAGTTTCTTCAACAGCTTCCATGAGGCTGTTGATTCTCCAGCAACCTCATTAAACGTAAAGGAACTGTATTCTTCATGCAGACACCTACGTTGAGAAGCCATTTGGCAGCCTTGAGACTAAAAGCTGCAATGTTTTACAAGATCTACATATTGACTCACCCATCACTAGCTTGGAGTCAGCCCAACAGATGTTCCTTGGGTAGAAGCATCAGGCAAAGCCAATGCTCAGACAGCCTTCCCAGTGTATGCTTACTGGCAGTTTTGATGTAATTTGGTCTCTGGCAGTGATGATGCCAGACAGTGAAGGTGGCATTGGATGATCTTTGAAGATGCCTATATCTATCCTGAAAGGGTTCTTATTTTACGTGACAGCAGGAAGATGAATTTTGGAGATCACCTCTGTTCGGTGTGAACTGAACTGCAACAGAGGATAGATAGATGGTCATGAGATGATTGGTCCTTGAAGTGCAGAGCCCTTGTAGAGCTGTTTTGTGAGGTACCATGTTGAGCAGTTGTGATAAGCATCCGGTCTGACTTCTTGCAGACCCCAGACAGAGAACCTCATCCAGTATTTTCTACATCTGTTTGAGATACAGGTTTCTCTCTTTAGAAAGTATCGAATGTTGATGTAAAGCATTTAAATGATAAAGAATCAACTACATCCCTGGGCAGATTGTTCCAATGGTTAATTACTGTCACTGTGAAAAAAGTGTGCCTCATTTGTAGTCTTATTTCAGCTTCAGCTTCCAAACACTGGATCTTGTTATGCCTTTTTCACTAGATTAATGAGCTGCCTACTGTCAGAAATCTCTTCCACATGTAGGTATTGTGATCCTCTTAACCTTCTTTTCAGTAACTAAATAAATTGAGCTTTCTTAGTCTTTCACTATAGGGAATGACTTTCAGAAGTCTAATCACTCTTGTAGCTCTTACTTGAGTCCTATCCAATTTTCTAACATATTTTCAGAATGGAGGAAACCACAGCTGAACACAATATTTCAGTAACAGTGTCATAAAAGCCTAAAGTAAAAATTTCAGTATCTATTCTGGTGTGGTATTCTCTCGTTTATCCCAGTGACATATTTGATACGCATTTGGGTGTAATATGAATTACTTCTTTACTTTGGGAATTAACATGAATATTTCTCTTCCGTGGTTCTGGATTCCTTTTGTTGATAAGGATTGAACAATGTCAAGAGGTAAATTCTCGGGAATAATTGTGAGTGCTGAAGTTTACAGAGGTTTGCATTTTGTTTCAATGGCATAATTATTTCAGTATGAACAGGCTGTGGTAGAGAGAACTGAATTTAGAGAACAGGCACCACAAGGTGAGATTGGGGAAGTAATCTTTTGGGGAAAGTGGCTTTCACAGTTAGGGTATTGAATGGGCCAGGATAGGTACAAGTACAATGCTAGCTTACCTACAAAATTCGGTACATCTCTGGAAGCAAACAGCTGTCCAGGGTTGTCTGAAGTGTTCCTTATGCCACCTTCCGGTCCGATACCTGTCTTATTCAGACAACTTGTATTGGCATGTTGGTATTAATTTCATAGCTGGGCAAGAGAAACCGGAGTGCAGCCAAACTATGTGAGCTCAGGAGATCTTTCCTAAGTATGCACAAAAGGTTCCCTTCCGCTCAGACCTGCCTCAAAGCCACCGCTACAGACAGACAGACACACAAGCACAATCTTAGCACTGTGGGGCACAGGTGTCAGGGCTCTGCAAGGTAAAGGAACTCACTTGCTAAGACAGCATATTAACTGCAGCCAGAACTTGTGTGGAAATAGGAAGAAAATAACTCCCCCTGCATCCAGACTTCCCTTGGTTCAGAATTAGAGTTAAGTGGACTCAGACTGGCTGCATGATTTGAGTTCAGTTGATTCCAGTATTTCCAAGTAAAGACAAGACATGTCTTTAAGAAAAAGTAGCTGCTTCAGAGTCAGGTAGTTTCTTCACAAGTGTAAAGTAAGCTCCAGGTTTTGCTGGTGACTTCCTTCAGTTTGTGTTCTCAACAGTAAATTCTGTAAGTAGCGACAAAGGTTTCAAGCTCTCACCCATTTACCACTGTGAATTGCTTTTGGGAGAAGAATATTTTACTTTCTTTTTAATCCCATACAAAAGCTGACTCCTCAGACTTCTGGGTCAATTCCTTTAACTTTCCAAAAATGCAGTTACATTCAGTTAACGTTCCTAACCCAGCCAGTAATCTTCGGTCAGCTCAGGGGAAACCGTGCTTCAGTCTTCACTTCAGAGGCCTGGGATTTTGTCTGTCCTCAAAAATTTGGAGCAATTATTTCAATTCTGTGCTACATTAAAGGAAGTGATATCAGAACTTTAGGTCTTGCTTCTCTTGTTTGGAAGTGAGTAAAAGAACAAACCCCTTGGATCTGCGACGGTATCACTCACCACTGCCCTGCCTGGCAGCGGGCTGTTTGAGGAGATCGCGGTGTACGCTTACAGGCAGAGTGAAGAGATGCTTGACTCTCTATCTCTGTTACTTTCTCCCCTCCTCTCACATTACCCAAATGACAATTTTTCAATTTACCTAACTTGTGTTTGTCCTGATTTCTTCCCCAAAACTATTTACTAGGGTTACTCGTAACACTAGCCAGCATTTAAGAATGCTTTGGCCTCTTTGGACACAGTGTTGGTTCTACGTTATCCAATGATAAATTGGATATTTATCCGAGGATAAATTGGATAACTGCATTCATTTGCATGACTTCTCTACAAATTTTTAAAAAACCTTTTTTAAAAGGGAAACCCAAATATTAATGCATAATATTTGAGAGGAAAGTAAGTCAGGTTACAGATTATTCCTCCTATTAATGGAGGTTTTTGTGTATATATAAATGTATTTTAGTAAGTTAAAATATGGTAGAAAAGTTTAAATCATCTGAATCCATATGTAGTCTATTTCATGTTTCCAACAATTTCATTTTACCTTCATACGGACAAAAAGAAAGAAGAGAAAACAAGGAACCTGTCATCAATCATTCATTTAATCAAGTAGCAAAAGTAGATAAATAAACACACTGAGTTAATTATTCTTCTGTATGTAATGATTGACAATAATGTTAATTTATTCCTTTTCTTAACCTTTGACTGTCAGTATAGTTGGGATTAATACGCACTGTCAAAATGAGAAGACGTAAATTTCTCATAGTCACTGAATGTTGCTAGAGTTGGAGTGTTTCCCCCTGAAACTTCTCCCAGAAGATGTATCAGATCTATGTCATGTGTTATTTTTCACACTTCTTTGTGCCACGTTTCATGCCATTTTAGTGATTGCTATTAGTTTACAGACATATGGCTAGGAATATTTTATGAATGAAGAGGTTTCTGGAATATACAGTACTACTTCTTCACATTTATATGAAAATTGTAATTTGAAGATCTCAAAATACTTTGCACATGTTATTGCAGAGCGTATTCAAAAGCTAGCAAAAAAGTCAGTGTTACAGCTAATAACTTATGTTATCTGCTCCATCCATCAGACAGCAGTTCTTCCACAGTGAATCCTCTATTATCCCTTCACAATGTTTTACTGGGTCCATCCGAAGTGGAGAGACACTTTTTTAGGCCCTTTGACTTAGAGGTGCAGAATTCCCAAAGCAGCTCTCCCTGTTAGGAGTGCAGGAAGGTTAGCTCAACCCTTTCTCCTGGCTTTTCCCTACCAAATTGTGTCCCCAGGTGTAAACAGGCACCTAAATAGATTCCAGTTAATCAGTTACTCCAGCTTCTAAAATATCTTTCTGTAGTGATACTCCTGTAGATTGCTAATAGTTGTCCTCAGCAATACATGAAGAGGATATTTTGCAGCCTCTTTTTGAAATACTGTGCAGCATATCATTCAAACAAGTGGAAGGCATGGTGTATGACATGCTTCTCATCTAGCTTGAATGGTCATCAATGCACAAAATACTTCAGTTCTTCTGTTAGAACTAATTTATTTTTCTTCAGGTCTGTTTCCTGCAATATTTCAATAAAAGTATTGTTACATGTTTCAAAGCTGAAGAAGCTTTGCATGCAGATCTGTGTGTTTTAGTAATTGAGTGCAAAACCTCTGAGGCACAAATAAAAAAATCTGGATTTTACAGATTTTGTGTTTGCATTTCTGCTTTTTTTTCTAAATGATCTAGTGGTGTATAGCCAGATAATCCCCGCAATTCGCTGTATGTTTTCAGTGGTTCATAAATGGAAATTATTTCTTCTACTTAAAAATTATGTGCAATATGGTTCCTTTGTATTTCTTTTTAAGGAATGGCTGTTGTTTAGCCCCATCTACATCATGCCCAGGTTCTACACTTTCCAATACATTCCAATTATCACCACCACTTTTGCTGTCTTTTGAGAGAGAGAGAGATATATATACACACACAGATATTATTGCCTTAGTCTATGGGCCATCCCCCTAAAGTGCTGTTGAGTTCATTTAGTCCATGACTTTGGGTTCCATCTGTCATAACAGTCCTTCAGGGCAGGAGAAATGGTGTGTAGTGTTGGATTGTTGCAGGCTGAAGCCAGTTCTGGTTCCCTTACTGCTGCACTTTGCTTGGTTTCATCAAAGTTCATTCTTCTTCAGTCTGCTTGATTCTTACTGTAATACCTTTGATATGGTGTATAGCAAGTATAGAAGTAATAACATACAGTATTATATAGCAATTAATATCATACAGTTCAAATTACTGACTATTCTCACCCAAAATCAAATCCCCTTGAGGTACACATTAGACTTCCCCATCCTTCCACATGTCGTGAATGGATAATTCAGGCCACTTAAAGAAGCACCGCCAAAGATATCAGAAAGCAAATGATTTTAATATAAATTTGTGAAAAACATGACTTAACAGAATTCGATGGTGAGGTTCACTCTATTATGTGTTCAGCATGGAAAAGGTATACAGAGAGAAACAAATTACAATTAAATTGTAATTCTTTACTCGTGTATTGAATCGAGTTAATGTGTACATATGTTGAGGAGAGAAAGTAGGGGAGACCCTCTCGTTGAGTCATGAGGTTCAGAGTGGATCGAAATCCACCCCTAGTCCCAGACTTGGTCAATGGTTTATGACTAAGGTTAGGTAAGGAAAGTAAAGGAATGCCCTCCTGTTGAGTCATGAGGTTCAGAGTGGACCCCCCTGCTTTCTAAACTCCTCCTCAGAGAGGAGTCTAGGTGCGGCTGAATCCCAGTCCCAGACTTGGTCAACGATTTATGACTAAAGGGATACGGTATCAGGGATTCTGGTGTAGTGATATATTTTGTGCTTTGTGTAACTTCAGGATGGTAACAATCTAATACAAAATAACAGCGATCAAATTCACTAACAATATTGAGATCAAATCATATAAAACTTAGCAGCATAATCAACTCAACTTACTAAGATTCCTTAATCACATATAGGTGTAGAGACAGAGACACATAAAGAGATATAAAGAAAAAGAGATAGATATGTACAAAGATACCTATTAAATATCGCCCTCGAATTTGGTCAAATACTCACATCAAATGCTTTGAGTTGCTCAGCAGGTGCACAGTTGAACCTCTGGGTTGATTGTGAACCTCAGGGTTCACGGACTCTGAGAGGTGTCCTGCTCAGAGGCAGGCGCTGGTCACAACCTTGCTGCGGTCCAGGAGAGCTCAAGGGGTCTCACTTGGGACCACTATTTACAGGACTGAGAGATGATTGACTTTAGGCATCAGTGAGTTTCCACAATCCAGGCAGGTGGTTTCTCAAGTTTTTGCAGTAAGGCTGCCAGAACTGTTTGGAGATAATTGATGAGTTCTGTACCTTGTTTAGGCGATCGGTTCCTGATACGCTCAGTGCCATTCTCCCCCTTGGCTACGCAAGAGTGCTTGGTACGGTTGAGGGGCTCTCAACTGCCAAACCCTTTGTTCAAAGGCCAAGGCTTGTCAGGCAACTTAGAGTGGCCCAGGTACAAGGTGAAGGAAGTGGGAGCGGGGGGCGGGGGGGAGTGCACCACCACACTGCATCACCCATTGAGTGCACCCAGGTTCTCGAGCAAAAACAATCTTGTGGATGCGTTTGCCTCTGCCCGAGGCAGGAATAACCCAGACTGTCTTCCCTAACGTATTCTTTGTGTGTACAGGAACTTTATCCCCTTCTACAGTACGTAAAAATTTTGATCGGGCAGGACCAGCTCAATTAGTAGATCCCTGAGTGTTGACTAACCGGGTGGCTTTTCCTAAATGTTTATCCCAGTGTTTGAATGTCCCAGCACCCATTGCTTTCAGTGTAGTCTTTAACAGTCCGTTGTATCGTTCAATTTTCCCAGAGGCTCGTGCATCACAGGGGATGTGATATACCCACTCAATGCCATGCTCTTTGGCCCACGTGTCTATGAGGTTGTTTTGGAACTGAATCCTGTTGTCTGACCTGATACGTTCTGGGGTGCCATTTTGCCGTAAGACCCACTTTTTCAAGGCCGAGGGTAATGTTCCGAGTGGTGTCATGGGGCACAGGATATGTTTCCAGCCATCCGGTGGTTGTTTCCACCATTATAAGCACATGGCACTTGCTTTGGTGGGTTTGTGAGAGTGTGATATGGTCAATCTGCGAGGCCTCCCCATATTTATATTTCATCCACTGTCCTCCATACCATAGAGGCTTTAACTGCTTATCTTGTTTAATTGCAGTGCATGTTTCACATACAGGGTTAACCTGTGCAATAGTGTTCATGGTCAAATCCACCCCTCTGTCACGAGCCCATCTGTATGTTGCATCTCTTCCCTGAGATGTCATGGGCCCACCGAGCTATAAATAATTCCCCCTTAAGTTGCCATTCCAGATCCACCTGAGCCACTTCAACCTTAGCAGCCTGATCCACCTGCCGGTTGTTTTGATGTTCTCCAGTGGCCAACTCTTGGGTACATGGGTATCTACGTGATGTACTTTTACAATCAGGTTCTGTACCAAGGCAGCAATGTCTTGCCATAACGCAGCAGCCTGGGTGGGTTTGCCTCTGTGCTGCCAGGTGGTCTGCTTCCATTGCTGTAACCACCCCCCAGAGGGTGTTTGCTACTATCCATGAGTCCGTACAGACATAGAGCACTGAACACTTTTCTCAGTCAGCAATGTCTAAAGCCAGCTAGATGATCTTCACGTCTTCACTTCTGCAAATTGACTCGATTCACCTTCTCCTTCAGCTGTTTCTATGACTTGTTGTATAGGACTCCATACAGCAGCCTTCTACTTCCAGTGCTTTCCCACAATGCAACAGGACCCATCAGTGAACAAGGCATATTGCTTCTCATTTTCTGGCAGTTTATTATACCGTGGGGCCTCTTCAGCATGTGTTGTCTCCTCCTCTGGCAATAATCTAAAGTCTTTGCCTTCTGGCCAGTCCATGATCACTTCCAAAATTCCTGGGCAACTGGGGTTTCCTTTTTGAGCCCATTGTGTGATCAGTGCAACCCACTTACTCCATGTAGCATTAGTTGCATGATGTAGAGAGGGGACTTTCCCTTTGAACATCCAGCCCAGCACCAGCAGCTGGAGTGCCAGGAGGAGCTGTGCTTCATTACTAACCACTTCTGAAGCAGCTCGAACTCCTTCATATGCTGCCAATATGTCTTTCTCAGTTGGACTATAGTGGGCCTCAGATCCTCTGCGTCCCCAACTCCAAAACCCTCAGGGTCAGCCTTGAGTTTCCCCTGGTGCTTTCTGCCAGAGGCTCCAGGTAGGGACATTCTCCCTGGCTGAAGTATAGACCACACTTTTAACATGTCCTGCCCGGACTGGCCCAAGGGCTACTGCATGAACTATCTCCTGTTTAATTTGTTCAAAGGTTTGTTGTTGCTCAGGGCCCCATTTGAAATAGTTCTTCCAGATCACTTGATAGAGAGGGCTTACAATCAGACTGTAATTTGGAATATGCATTCTCCAAAAACCCACAAAGCCAAAGAAAGCTTGTGTTTCCTTTTTGCTAGTTGGTGGAGACATAGCTGTTATCTTATTTTCATGATCTTAACTCTATGTAAGTGGAGTTTACCACCTTCCTGTAGCAGGAATAAGGTCAAGAGGCCCACAAAGACAATTTGCAGGCTATAGACCTTATTAGTGAGGGTGGGTGTGGAGTAGACCCTAACTGTTAATCTGTAAGGAGCAATAGGTGAGCACAATTAGTAAGGGCTGGAGGAACAGTAACAACTACTGCGATTGCCCGAGTCTTGACTCTGAGGATCTTCTCATCCCATACTCTGTAGATGACTGTAGGCAAATATTTGTTTTTATTTTTCAGTCTTTGTTTAAGGGTCTAAAATTTTACTCTTTGGGAAAACAATGAATTTTCTGACTCAGATCATATTGAATGCTATATATTCACTAAAAAAATATTCTAAACCAAGACTTCTTTAAATAGAGTAGCAAAAAATGCTTAGAATTATTTTTTTCTCCTTACTGATTCCCTGAGACAAAAATGTAAGACTCTTTAGCTGTGTCACATACATGTAAAATAAAGGACACTACTGCAAAAATTCTTGAAAGCAATCTGCCTAAATTTTTCCTCTGCGGTGGAGTATCTCCTCTAGCTCTTCACTGGGCTAAGCATAGTCTTGCCCTTTGTGTAGAACAGCTTTATGTTTATTAGCAGCTGTTTTCTCCTAGCTAGGCTTGACAAAGGATAGGGAATAAGATTAAAAGGACTGTATTATTCTGCTTTCTGGTAGGAAGGAGGGAATTGCAAATATGAATCATCCCATTGCTGGTGTCCCATTCTGAGCATTTGTGCTGGTGCTCTTTGGTCTCACTGCTGCTGAGGGAAGACGGTTCCCCCTAAGAGCACAGCTCTAGCAGGTCGGCATCCGTGGTAGCTGGCTGACACTAGCAGAACCTTTTGTGGGAATATTCTTCTCACCGTGATTTTTTTTTTTTTTAAACCAAACATGTTCTAGAAAATAAAGCACTTCTTGCTCACTGAAGAAATTATGCTTATTTTAAGAAGATAATGTAGACTTTTCATTCTTATTTGGCTACTGCGTTTCTAGCCTTTAAAAACTCATAATTAACATCATATCTCAAATTAGAAATTTTTGTAAAAATATAAATTTTGTAATATAATATTTGTAAAACAGTAATGCAAGAATTCTAGACAATCTGTAATTTTGCTAGAGTATAACATCATTAAGAGAAATTGTTGTTGGGTTTTAAATGTGTCATGCCAAAACCCAATTCTGTTTTCAGGATTCAGAAAATTATCTGGTCAAAGATGTAGAACATTTTGTAATACCGTGTCTAAATGTGTCAATGTTATATTGATAGGTGATTCTAGGTTAGATGACTTTGTAGTTAGCTGTCAGACTATGAATTCTTTTAACAATAATGATCAAATTACAATATCAGTAAATCTGAATTTGAGTGTTTTTCAGATCAGCACCTGAGTATTTCTTTAAAGAAAAAAAAAAAAATTTTTCCCAATGTTTGGAGCAGATACTGGTACCAGTAATAGGCTGAAATGTAATTTAATGGAAATTCTTTTATTTCCAATTTAGATTTTCCAGAGTTTCCTGTCTTATGTAGCATTTACTAAGTATTTGAATTGTATTTTGCTTTGTATTTTACTGGGCAGCTTACGTACTCAAAGCATCACCTAAGTACCAATAACACATTCTTGACTGAATAATGATGTATGTTGAACGTTACTTTTTTTGTCTTATAAATGGATGGCAATTTACACAGCTGTGGATGTGGGATGTTTCAATCCCAGACCATGTTGTAAGAAAAATTGAATGACAGTGAGCAAAACAGCAGTAATTATAAAACTAATTACTAAATGCTGATGATGCCCATAGGCTTTGCATAACTAAAATTAGAAAAGGAAATTGCTTTCGGCTTCAGAGAGGCAACATGCTAGTTATTTCACTGTTTCAGTCAAAACGGAACATGCTGTATAAAGTTCAATCGGGAAAAAAAAAACATGTTAGTTTAGGCACATTTTTTTTAATACAGAAATGTTAAAGAATTCATCCTTTTTGTCTTTTAATATAAACATATCTGTAACATACATCAAGTGTCGTGAAACTACTTGTTGAACATCTTTCTATATAACTTTACAAGGCCTAATTTACCATTTTTTATCAAAGAAAACAGCTTTGCTGTTCATCAAAGAACCTATGTGAATATAAAAACCTGAAGTATTTTCTGTCACTTAGGCCCATATGATAAATAAAAGTTTGGGTTAAAAAACAGGAGACTGGATTTCAAAATTCGCTCATCTGAGTTCCAGCTCCTATTATTTGTATCCCGGGCAGTTATAGGGAGCATATTCATTTGTTACACGTATATGAGTTTTCCCAGGGCTAGAACTGCTAGAATGAATCTTAATGACTATTTTGAATATCGTATATTTTTATATTTTATTTAATTTTAATTATGCTTGTATTACATATATATTCGTGCATACTGATGTTCAATTAGATACACACATGCATAAAATAGTTAAAATGAGCATACATATATTAATACAGAAATGTAATGTGCCTTATATAGGAGTGCAATATATGTTTCAGTGCATATTTTTTGGAATACTGCATTTATGCTTTTTCCTGCAGAAAATTAGTTTCTTTTAGCACATTTCTTTTAATCCTTTTTTAAAAAAGAATAATTTTTTAAACATTGATCAGCTCATGAGCTAAAAAAGTATTAGTAATGTGAAGACAAAGTGGTGACAAGTCAACGATTACTGCTTGCAAGACTCAGCTTAACATTTAGATTCTATGCTGTTGATTCATACAAATATGGACATTATGGGATTTGTCCTCTGAATTCAGGGTTGGGGCTTGATATGGGGTTTTTTTTAATTCCCGATTTTTCTTTCACTTTTTTTTAGCAGAGCTGGGAAAAATATTTGCCCTGTGTAAGTAACTGATAGGTAACACCTTCTCAAAGGCTTTAAAGGAATGCTCGTTGCATTCTCATCAATCAGAATACATCAAATGAATGAAACCCACCAAGTTTGAATACGTGTTTTTAACTTTTAAGTAGTTGAAATACATCTAGATTTAACAGCTGTTGATAACAGAATCTAAAAATGAAAAGTAAAAATTCTGTAATTGTTATTCCTAAGATTGTGTATCTTATTAGATTTTCTGAGGTTTGGTAAGAACGCTGTAAGCCTTAGGAACATCTTTATTTAAACATTCATATGGAAGCATATCTTAAGTGTAGTAGAGTCATAAAGTATTTTTCAATATATAAACACTACAGGAAGACTTTTTTTTTTATGTTGTCCACTGAGTTACTTTTAATTTTTTATATTCCAGCGAATTGGTACTAAGGGAAATGATCTGAAATAGGGGTTCCACGTATTAACATAGAGAATAAAAAGAGAGTGTTTGTTTGCCATATCTGATTTTGTAGAATCAAACTCTGCAATCCTCACTTTGATAAAGTCCCCCCATGTAAAGGCAAATTTCTGCGTAATTGTCAGGAGCAGATTGTGACTATTCTCATGCGCTCTTTATCTGTATAACATATGCAGGTCCAATCCAGGTTTGCAAAAAAGACTGAAAATGGTCTTGAAGATAGGAGGAACTAAAACTTCTTTAGATTCTTATGGATTTTGGCATTAACAGCAGTAGCATTATTAGTAGCATAATTTCTAAGTTTCAGTTCTGATTTCATTAAAATCATTAAGTGATGCTAGTGAATGGGATTGTCTTTGAGACACTCAAAAAAGCAAATAAGAAATCCTTCCTATAAGGAGGACACCATTTTCTCGGAGGTTTCTGTCATGTTATGTTTTAGCAATCTCTCTCTTTATTGTGTGAAAAGAAACAATTTATTTTCAGTACTTGAAAGATACAGAATGTCTGACTGACTGCCGTCATAGCCTGTTGTTTTTAACATAAACATTACAGCTGTGTTTGCTTTGAAATATTTGGCCACTATCCAGTAAATCTGTGCTGGAACACTAAATTATCACCTTATGCCCTCCTCCATCGTAAGAAAGGGCTTTTGTCAATAAAACATTGCTGCTGTCTTTTCCTACTTTTTCTTTCTGCATATTCAGGAACTTTGTTTTGTTTATCGTAATTTAAAAGCTTCTAACTGGTGAATGTCCTGAACGAGTAACCTAAGAGGCATACAGAAATACTGATGGAAGTCCGTCCTTAGTAGATTTTATCTTAAATTGTAAGATTTTAAGAATTTAAACTAACTGGTTATTCCACCATTTTCTTGACAGGTATGAAGAGACTTGTATCTTTGTTGTCTTCTTCCTCTTTCACAGCTATTGCATTGTATCATGTGAGCTTTCAGGGTGTATCTAGACTGTTAAAACAAAAGATAATTAAAATGGATGAAAATAGCAAACCTGACATAATCCCAGTTTTCACAAGTTCTAGTAAGTAGGCGCGACTTACAGTACAGACCCTAAGCTATATCCTTACTTTTTTCACAACTATTTCAAATTTATCTCCTTAACTCAGGATAGTCAGTGTTGTATGCAGAATAAGTTGGGCTAGTATTTAATAATCATGTATCTTCCCCATTAATGCTGGTATCTGAAATCCAGCATACAGTACATTGCACAAGGTTGGGTGTTTTTTTTTCTTGTGTATGTGTGCTAGGATAGAGGAATTACCATATGTTCTACCTTTCTTCCAGTGTTCTTGAAGGAATTTTTTCCCCCGTATGCTAGCTGTCTTTTTCTAAAGTTGGAGGGTTTTCCTAGTCAATTTTTCAAAAATCTTTCTACTTCTCTGTGCCGTTTTTTGATTCTTTGAAATACTTTCCAGTATCATAAATAACAAATCTCAATTAAGAAAAAGATTTAAACGTGTGCTTAACTTTAGGCATGTAAGCAATTCCATTGATTTAAACAAGATTATTCATTTGCTTTGAGTTAGTAATCTATTTAAGAGTCTTGCTGAACTTGAGTCATAACAAAAAGGCAAAGAGTGGATCTAACATTAGGTCAAGAATTACCTTCCCCAGCTTATTATCTTTTCAGTCTTTCTTTGTGTTTGTAATACTTTTATCAATTTATCAGTCTGTATGATAGTCTTGTATCTTAGACAATTTGTATTCTATTTTTCAAGTCTCTTTTTGTGAAATGCTAGATGTGTTGGTTTTCTGAAGTCTGTTCTGCATTATATTTATTGCATTCTCTACACAGTGTTTTTGAGAACTTACAAGATTGATTTTAACCACATGCATTCAGATTGCAGAATTTGGTTTGAAATCATTGCAGAGGCAACCAATTCCCTTGTGAGTTAAATCTTTGCGGTGTTATCATTTTATGATAAATTTAGCTGATTTCTGTCTGTTGTGCGTTACAGGCACAAGGGAGTGCATCAAAGGTGTTTAGCACAAATAAACTATGTAGTTATCTTAGAAATGAAGCCTCTGTTTTTACCCAACAAGATCAGGTCCACTTTCTCTATGATCAGGGTCTTACAAAGCTAGCAAAGAATAATTTATATCAGAGGTTCTGTGATGGAATGAAATGGAGCTCTTTTGAAGTATGATCTCTGAAAGCACAGCATGAAGCTCAAATAAAGTGAAGGACATTCGCTATTACAAGTAATGTCCTTAATAATCTTGTTAGTCTAGTCTCCCTCTGTACGAGACAAATGGAACATTATTGGCTTATGGGCTGTAGTAAATAATTTAGTTTCCAATATTCAGGCTGCTTTGACAGTAAATTAAAATGACATGAAAGGGGCTTGTTGAATAAAGAAAGTATCCAATCAAATTTAATTGGCATGACTAAGGCAGTAGAAATATGTTTTATAATTAAACCATGTTGTCTTGGAGCTTTATAAGCATGTATGAATCAAAATGTCAAAAATTATTCTTTGATACTGTGCATTTAAAACTTTGCATGGTGAATAGTTTTCTTAAACAAGGTTCTAGACACGCATATTGATTCAACATGAAAATAGTTTTAAAGTTTTAAATAAGTCTGGTTTTAGCATTTATCTACTGATTCGAGGATTTTTTGTAAAAGATTAAAATAATTTTGCAGTCTCATACTTGAAAATCTGGCTTTTGTACCAAAAATCTGACTTTTCTACCAGTTTTTTATGATCCTGCCTTCTACTGGGGTATAAACTCTGCACTTTTTCACCTGTTGTTGTAATGCTGGATGACTGAAATTAGTGCTAATAGGTGAAAGCGTAAAAGAAGGAAACCGACAGGAAAAAGCAAGAAAGGGAAGATAAAATAGGTAGCAAACTAAAAAATGGTTTTCTTCTACCAAAGCATTTCTTTAAATGTTTCGTATTTTAGTCAAGAAATTTTAGAGTTCCCATATATAAACCAAATATTACTAAATATTCATTGTTGTGTTCTTATTTACTCATCTCTCTGCCAATGTAGTTTCAGAAAGTGTATATTGAGTGTGTGTTTTCCTTAATAGCATAAAGAGAAAAAATTTCCATGGTTCCAAGAAGGACAGTACCTTTAGAAATTTGCACATTTCCAATCATTCCTTTGTTCTTATATACAAACCCTCCTAGTATATAATACTCAGTTATTTGCACATCCCGATGATACTTTGTTCTCCAAAAAGAAAACATACAGCTTTCCTGGCCATTAAAAAAAAAAATGAAAAAAAAAAAAAAAAAAAAGAAATCATAGAAAACTTACCTGTGAAAGAGTCTTCTAAATGAACCTTGTCTTTTGGAAATTATGGACAGATGACTTGTCTCCTATGTTAAGAATGTTATTTAAGTTACTACAGTATACTGATGTACTTGCATAAATGGATGCTAGGTTTCTAAAATAGATTAAACGCTAAAGCACAAGAGGAAAATATATAGGTACAGAAGTGGAAATGAATGGCAGAATTCAACTTTTGTTTATAACCTTGTCCATATGAATACACTGGATTCTTAAGTGTGATGTCCTGCAGTGCCAGATGCTTTGGTTTGCAAGATAACTGTTCAAGTTCATAAAGCCTATGTTATATATACTATGAAAAAAAGGTGAAAATTTCTTGTCAGCCTCAGCTAGCTTCATCTTTTGCAGGAAAAAAAAAAAATCTTCATCTTTGATAGGTGTAGTAACTGGATATCGAATTGCTTGTCCTATATCCCATTCCATTCATAGATAAGTGGGTTAAAATTTCCAGTTTTTAGATGAATGAACTCCAGGGGAATGGAGGTAAATATAGGCTCTAGCCAGTCTTGTTCAACAGCTGGAAGCCACATTCCCACTGAAAATTGAGAGTTGAATGGGGGAAGGTCTGCCTTAAATTTCTACTCACGACAAACCTGCACTTGCCTTCTCAGCACTGTGTTCCTTCTTATTTTTATTCTCTTGCATTAGAGCCTTGTAGAAAGATTTTGAGAGTTAAGTGCAAAACCTTCTTAAATGCCTTTCAGCTTCCTCACCTTAGGCTGCTTTCTGACTCATCAGCCTGCTGATTAAACAGAATTTTATCAGCAGTGACAGTTTAGTCATTGATGTTTTATATTGTGCCAACCAGATTCAAGTGGATAAGCCCTCCATTGTAGTTGATGAATCTTAGTAAAACTCCATCTGGGGAGCTGGCATTCCTCTAGCGATGTGGTATTTACATCAGCATAAATATGGAATACCATCACTGAAAATTATTATTGAATTGAACTGCTGTGAGAGGTTCATGGGCCTTGACTCTATTAGCTAGTACTGTTATTCTGGATCTCAGATCTATGCTGAGTCTTCTGATAGCCAAAATTCTTCTTAGTTTATCTTCAGCTCAAAGCAGCCCAAAGAATTGCCTCTGAAGAATGGATTCCCATTGTAAATGATCAGCCAGCAAGTAAAATCCAGTTGCAGTGAAACTGATGGCAAAACTCAATGGCAAAATAGTGCCAGCCCTTCCGCTGCCGAAGAATATAGCAAATTATTTTCAACAGGTCAGGATTCCACTGCAGAACTACTTTTTGGATGCTGATATCTTAAGGTTGCCTGGCAAGCCAAACCCTGACATGCTTTTCTGGAATACTTTTTTGTGTGGTGGCTGGTTTTTACAAGAATAAAGTTTTTGAATGATTCTTCAAGGTGAAGGACATAGTTTTGCATTATGTTGCATCTGCTTTGTGTCAGCATAAATTCCACTGATTTTGCTTTAACTGGCCTTGAAGAAAATATGGTGGAAAATAATGAAGACTTCAATTTCATGATTGCTAATGGCATTTTTTTTGTTCTATTTACACAATTCCATTCTACTGTAATTTTTCTAATTTGCTATTTCAGATTGAGAGTTGCTAATTTTTTTCTTTATTCTCCCTTGTTTACTTGACCTAGGCACTCTCTTCTTCTGTGTACCAGAATTTTAATATTATTTTGTTCCGTGTATATTTTTGTCAAGGAACTTAATTGGTAGAATAGGGTCAGTTCAGGTAGACTCATGATTTAAACCACATGAATTTTACAGTGTTTACAAATTGCACAACTCACAAGAAAAAGAAGAAAGACAAATTCTGTTTTGGTTGTTCATTGCCTTCCTTCAAATGTATTGTTTTGATATGTCTCAAACTGTGTTTCTGCTTCTTTGACACTTAAGAAATGTACTTTTATTTGATTAGAATGCAAACAGGCTGTTTCTAAGAAGAAATAATATATACCTGAAAGGTCCTGTGAAAAACAGTGATGTGTTTAGATTTACTTTTTGACACATTCATGAAATCTAGTTTAGGGAGGTCAGAAGTTTCCTTGCTGTATGTGGTGGTGTGTTGGATTTTTTTTTTTTTAATTTTTATTTATTGCACGGTCCATTTGTGCTGAAGTGGAGATCATAATGAATTCCCAAATAAAGTAGAACTTGCAGAAAAATAGATCTCTCTCCATGTGTATAGTACTTTCCTTAATTAGTATTTCAGGGTCTACTTTACCAATTAAAAAAAAAAAAAAAAGAAAAACACAAAAACCAACACAAACCAAAATCAAGAAGTAGAATGCAAAATTGTATTTTTACATTGTGATTTAGTTAACTAGACAACCTCTGTAATGTCAAGAGTGTCATTTTTTTGTTATGAAGTCTATATTATATTCAGTCAATACAGAATAAGGCTTGGGGAGCTATATTATGTGAAAAATGACCATATGTGATAGATTTTTACAGAATAAAATTCACAGTGATACAATTGCTTACTTTTTTGTAGTGACACTTATTAGAACTTATGAGAATCATAAGAGGTAATCTCCTCCTAGAGGCAATAAACTTTGTATTTGTTTGTTAGAGCACTGTGTATTATTGGAGAGATATGTAGTCCATCTTGTTTAGCTAAGACAATGCTATACTGTATGCCACAGTACCATACTCAAGTTCTTATAAACATCTTACTTATAGATATTTTATGATTTTATGGCTTCATGAACAAAATGTTAGATATTTTTAAAACCTTAACAAAATGTTTTGACTGTTTTGTTGGGGTTTTTTTGTCTTTATTCCTTACTAAACTCATGCAGAATATGTGTTTTTTTCTTCACTGAAATTCATCATCCACTATTTCATATAGATGAAATATGGGAGTAAAAATAGTAGAATTTTGAAGGACTTTGTGTAGACTCTGGAGAGTCTTTCCTGCAATATCTAACTGAAAAGGTAATGAACTGTAAAATATGTTGAAATGATTGGGGATTAAAAATCTCTGGTGTGTAGTGACAGTACAATTATATTCCACAGTAAAGGTTTCTTATATTAACTGTAATAAATAAAACTTTTTTTTTCACTGTGATTGGTTGTCGCCACTGTAATGATAGCTTTGACCTTCTTCCTCTTCAAATGTCGTTAGCCTGTGACCAACTAGTCAGGATGCTATAGGATGAATTGGGATGGCTGTACATGAAACCAGCTATTGAAGGAAAAAAAAGAAAGGAATATTTAAGCATAAAAGTCTATGTTGCAACTTTTGAGTCTTTTTGCATTGTTGCTCCTGCACAACTACTTTACTCACATTTTCTGTCTTGCAGCATGGTAATTTATCTTAAGATATCTTTACCTCTAGCCGTTATAGCTCTAACATCTAGTTAGCATTTTTAACGTCCAAATTTATATATGCTTATAGCATGTTGCTCTTTCTATTCAAACAAAAGCAACCCTGTTCATCCGTTTGTGGGGACTAACTACAGGAATGCAAAATAATTTCTGATTTCTTTTGAAAGGTGGAATAGTCAGATGGAGGAACGTTGCACTCCCTTATTAATAACTTTGGGTCGTGCATTACCAGGTGCTGACTGTAAGCCTCTGTTTTAACATTTCTCAAGCTAGTCCAAAGTGTGAATACTGTAGAAATACTGAAGTACTAGGGACTACCCATAGTTCTTCACCAGAATGGTGTGTCTTTTGTTTTCCTTTCCCCCACCTCCTTTTTCTCAGGCCCTCTGTGTCTGGCTGGGACATGAGGCGGGTCGCTGTCTTGGTAGCTGCTCTGTTTGGCTCTCCATTGTGCTGTTTCTGTATGCAATAGCTGACTCCTTACTCCTCCTGGAGACTTGAAAGCATCATTCCTACAAAGAGTTTAGCTTCTCTTGGCTCAGGGAGCAAGGAGTACAGCTCATTTCAGGGTTGCAGCTCTGGGATCTGTACAACTTCCCTTATTGACTGTCATTTTTAGAGGTAGTTATTTGTCTTAAAGGAAACCCTAGTGCATTTGTACTAATATTTGACAGACTTTGTAAATATTATTGCATTAACTATTCTGTGCAATTACACAGCAGTGTGTCATTCGGCATTAATGATCTTGCGAACAACTGCATTAGTATCTAAAGCCATCTAAATAATGATATTTCTACTCACTTAATGGGCGTTCCTCATATGACCAGTTACAAGAAACGAGAGTTCACTTACTCTAAATTTGTCTGAACCGTGAGATGGGAGAACTGAAAACTCCTTCACTTTATGAGAACTTTTGATTAGGGTTTGGGTAGGTGGATAATGAAAGAGTGAAACATTGAAATGTGCCTAAATAACATGCTGTTACAAGCCTTATGATAGATTTGTGTTTGACTTAACAGCTTTTGGAACCTAATAAAAAGAACTTAATTGACAATTTCTTGAAATTGCTAAGAAAACCTAGTGATGTTGGTAGGGTATAATAAGGAGTTTTCTCATCACTGTCTTCAAGATTGAGCCTATACAAAAAAAAGGATTTATCTCTGTGGTAACTCTAAGTAATTGATATACAGACAAGGTTTGGTTCCAATTTGCCAGCAATAAAGTTGTAATAGGGTTTTCTCTGCAATTTTAGCCTTAATGTGCTCATTCCAAAGAGCGGTATTTTTCCAAGCGAACAAATAACATCAGTAAAGCTTACGATCAGTAATAGCCCCACACTGATGCTCGCATTAAACTTGTTAAATCAATTCACTAGACACTTTCTAAAGTGGACTGTCTGTTTACTTTGACTTGCACCCTGTGAGGATTATCCATCAGTTACATTTATCTGAATGATCTTTACTTTTGAAATTTGTAATTATTGATGCATGATTGTGGTTAAAAATCTCTTGTCTCATTTTTTGCAGCTTTATTGTTGTGACTTCTGATTTTTCCACCTTAGTTGTGTGAAGGATATGGGTATTTAGTGACATGCAGTAGAATGCATTGTATGTTTAGCCTTATCCAAATCCTAAATGAGCACTTTGCTGCATAATTATGGTGGTTTCTCTTGGTAGTTATATATTTCATATTGCTGTTTACGGAAGGTACCAATTCACTATGTGCAGTATTGTTCTAGGATAAAAAAAAAATTAACATATAAATAATGTAGGATTACAGTATTTTGAAATAATTAGCAAAACGTGGTAAGTACTAAATGATTTATTAAAGATGTAATTTAGTCAGATTTGCTGCATAAGATATTAGGGTGCAAAAAGCCATGCTGTACTCTGCAAGGAATAATTTTGTAGATGGTTAATCTACCAACTAGGCTTCATTTTTCACTCAGAACAAACCTGGTACGCTACTGCTTACTGCCTTTTGTCAGTAAACACAAAGAGAAATCTGAAGTAATCAATCTTTCTTATCAGTAACATTCAGCATGTTTACCTTTCTTTTATTTTATTCTTTGGCTCTATAAAACTAGACTAATATAAAACAAAATGTAAGAAACCAAAATAATGGCATTGCCCACTAACATGCATTAAGGAAACTGAAAATGTTTTGGTAAGAACTGAGGTCCTGGAAAAAGAATGAGTTGTGGGTAATAGGAAATTCCTGGATAAGGAAGATCTATCACATGTTTGTAGCTAAAATCTGCATGGATTCTTATGATTATATACCATTTTGTCACATATGTAGGATGCTGAAGAAAAACCTGCTGCCTATGAAATGTTACAGCTGTCCCTTACATGCACTGCCTCCCTCCCTGGTGAAAATAATTCACTTAAGTATAAGTAAGTTTTTATAATGGACATGTGATATATTTTTTGAAATGGTAGCCAGTTTCATTATAAAAATATTCAGACAAGTGTGTCAGATACTTACCTTTTTTTTTAACCCTTATTCCTCATCTGTTCTTATTTTAGCTACTTGTCTATGTAATCTAACTCTATTTACAGATATTTATGTATTTTCAAGCAGGTAATCTGACGTAACTGGAAGTAGTGGTGTTGCTTGTCTATGTAATCTAACTCTATTTACAGATTTTTATGTATTTTCAAGCAGGTAATCTGACATAACTGGAAGTAGTGGTGTTAAGGGAAATATCTCCTCCAGAATATACCAAAAGTCTGTGAATACATAATACTGCACTATAATGAAGAAACAGGAAGAGTGAGAAATTTGCTATACATATCATTTGCTATACATATAAATAGTTCACCCAACCCAGCGATTTTCTTCTGTTTCATTTGTTATCATTTCACATTGGAAGAATCCCATCCCTTAAGCAACCGCTTTCTTTTTTTTTTTTTTTTTTGTTTCCTTTTTTTTTTTCCCCCTTCTGTATGGGGAAAAAACCAAATGCTACCTGGGTCTTCCAGCCATCATTTCCTCACCCCAGAAATAATCTGATATTCCCATTTTCTGCAGAACAGAAACTCAGAAATAACACTCTCTATGAAATCAGTGCAAACCATATATAATAGAAAATCTTCTCAACACTCACTTTGACATCTTTGGTGGAAATTAAGAGGTGTATAGTCTTTGCCTTTTTAGACTGAATGTTGTTGTTTCAAGTGTAGATTTGCAATTTTTAAATATGGAAGGTGGGGAAAAGTAAGGCTATACCTTGTCATTGTTTCCTTTGCCCTTTCTACTGCACAGCTACAACTGAAGTAAATTGCAGGTGATTAGCAAAGAAGTTGAAGTTCTAAGAAGCTTAGTGAGACTCACAGTTTAATTAGGGCAGAATAATAACATAATTTACATAGATTCTGTCCTGTTAGGTCGCAATTGATTGAAATTTACGGTATGTTGATGCATCTTAAAAGCCAGTTAAATGATGGAACATTTTGACATACTTGAATTATCTCTTCCCTTTTTCTGGCTTATTTGACATGATGGTAGCATCATCAGTTTGGGAAATGAGCTCTAAAAGTGGGATTTGTAATATCTCTGCCTTAACTAATACCTCCACCCAGTCTTGGACACGGGAATCCAGAGTCGTTGGGGATGGAAACAGGAATGGCTCCATCTCTCAGAGGAGACTGTAGGTGAATCCATGTCACTGGATGGCAAGCAAAAGGTGGGAGACACCCATCCTTCCCTGGTCTGTGCTTGGAAGCATCTGGGATTGTGCTACAAATTAGTGTTCCACCAACAACTTAATGAGAAATACAAATGGCATTGCTGTTAATATTTTATGCAACTAATAACCTTCCTAATCTGTGTGCTACTGTGTTTAAATTCAGTCTTCACAGTTTATGGTTGTTCTTCATTCTTGTAATTCCTTGGTAGTGGAGCTGTAGATTTTGAATGGGTTGGTAGAGAAGACAATCACAAATAACATTTACTGATAAGCAACTTCATAATACATGAAAAAGAGAGGAATACTACTATTGTAAGCATGCTGGCAGAAGAAATTGCCCTTAATCTGGAAAATGCTCCTCACGCACTAGAAGAGCTGTTGCAGCATTTACTGACTTTCCTGACTTACCTCCTTGTTTAGTTACATATTTGACAATTATTATAGCTAAACCTCTGTTCAGAATTGAAATCCATTTGACTCTTGCCAGTAGGTAGTGTACTCATGCTATCAAGCAAAACCTTCAAGTGGGTTTCAGATAATAATTTTAGGAAATCTTTCAGGAATTAAATGAACAGGAAATATCTTTTTGAGTGTATGTTCTCTTGCTTGCTGTTTTATACAAAAAATTGGAAATTGGGTAAATCCTCCCATA
>NW_010542546.1:87468-98668 GCF_000687285.1 Phaethon lepturus | reverse complement strand
CCTACAAATTGAATATTTTAGCAAAGCCCATTGAATGATGTCAAAGACATCAAAGCAGATGTTCTACTCTAAATAGTAATTATTAATTTTTATCTGTCTGTAAAAAGAAAGCAGCTTGGTTGGGTGATATTTGATCAAAAAATCATGGGCAGGTTATGCTCTGCTACCAGCAGATGTCTTTTATTTTATCATTCAATGGAGAGTTCTCTGCCCAGTCAAAGGTTCTTCCCGAGCAGAAGTGGTCAACGAGCTGACAATATTGAAGCACACCAATTCCAGGCCACGCTAGCCAGTGGCCTATGAGGGACTGACGCAGTGATTGCCACAGCCATCAGCCCGTGACTCCTGCTATACTCGGAGGGAGTGGAAACAACTTCCTGCATGAATTTGGAACGTGGCACAAACTGATGTATCGGAGTCTTTTGTAACGTGCCTTAATTGCTTCATCACCTTGTCCACACTCTTCAGTAAGGAATAAATAATTTAAAAAGCTTTTCCAGCAATTCTAATAACTCCAGTCCTGGTTTTAGATAGAGTACAAAGAGTTTCAATGTTTTTGTTTATTGGTAGTTTTTCCTCATTTCTGATTTTGTTCAGCTCTTTTCTAAGGATGGGGAAGAAGATAGGCTTAATCAAATACTTTTCCAACTGATTTAATGCATCTACCTAATTGAGAAGTATAGAAGCAGAAGTATCCCTTGCACAAAATGATTCAAGACTGAAAAATCATTATTTTTTAAGAAACAATCCCTTTGATTTCCTAATAAAAGTGGGCCATGTGAATAATTACTTCCCACTAATTTCTGATAAAACTCTTACTGAAAAATTTGCCCCATTTGCTTTTTAAAAAGTTTATCAAAGGAGCAAGAAGTTTGGATGAGATTTATTAACTTTGAAGTAACAAGTATTGTAGGTGACATTTTACATAATTGTTGATGAGACAGTTAGTACCTTATTCTAGGCCAGCCTGATATATGCAGTGACCTGCTCAGAAGAATCCCTGGTTTATTTGTTTAGCCTATTGGTTTTTGTTTTGTTTTTTTTTTATTTTGAATGGAAAGCTATATTTAGAATCTTTTTTGAAAAACATTGTTTACCTAGTGACTGTGGTCATGTTCTTGATTGATATTTAAGATTTAGTGTGAAAAGAAAGTGTAACATTCGGTAAGAACAGCGGTTAATTAAAAGAATGCATTTGTTCTTCTCAAGTTTACATTTTGTTTAAGAGGCAGAAGGCTACTCACAAAGGTTCTTATGAATGATGTTGTTACTATGTGCTTGGTTTATTTACTGCTAATAAAAGATAAATGCTAACAATTCTTGATTTACCCCATGAAGAAGTGCACAACTTTAGTCCAGTCATTACTGAACACTTATGTTATAAAGTTTGGTTTGATTATTTCCAGTTAATTCTCTGACATTTCTGAGCTTGAAAGTATGGCCCCATGTAACTGTTCTTCCACAAGTGTCTGTACTGCAAACTTCTGGAAATTGTATATTTGAAGATTACTATCAGAGGCCTAATTGCTGCCTGTAACCCTTGATTGGCTAAGAAACTGATTAATTTTGCCCCTTGGTCACAATTAAAAGAAAAATTTATCTAAAGACAAATGAATAACAGCAGCTGAATCATACTTTCTGTCTTGGGTGTGTTCTGTCTTCATTAATCTGATCCTTTTTTTTTTTTTTTTTTTTTTTTTTTTAAATCAAATTATGTTAGGGCTTGTGCTGCCAATTTCTAAGGACGCTGCTTCAGTGGCTGTGTTGTATACTAATGATTTCTTCAAAGAGAGCAGGGAGAGCTCAGCCATCTCAAACTTGCCATGATATCCACTAGCCATTGATAGTATGATGTTGACCGTACCCCTGCTAAAGCAGCCATATATCAGTGTAAGAAGGTACTGGCACATCACAGTTTGATACACATGGGTGGTGGAGGCCCATGACACTAATAAAGAGATGCGCCGACATGGTGTGAGGAGGTCATTGGCAAGCAGAGAGAGAGATGTTCTGATGGAGAAATTTGCTCACAAGAAGTTTGCTCTTTGCCCAAAGAGATGAAAGTTCTGTATAATATTGTAGCATCTTGTGAAATGGGATGGTGTGGAGAGAGCAAAGTGGGGTTGAAGTATGCTAGGTGGGATCTAGAATGGGAAGATCATAAACTGCTTGTAAAATAATAGGAAGGGACATGATGAGTATGGGAAGCCTGCAAAGGGAGAGCTGAGTAAGGACAGTAATAAGACAGGCAGAGAGAGGGTCAGCGTGGCAAGTGGAGGGTTTGGAAAAGGAAAGTAGAAAAATTTGTCAAAGAAGTGTTAGCAATGAGGAGGGACTGGCGGAGAGTTGCAAAAGAACGTGGGGAGGGAGGTCACATTGGTTTGGGTCAGTCTCCAGATGCAAGTCGATATTTACTTGGAAAGTATAAAAGTTGGTTGGGAAAACAGGCCAAGCAAATATTGATTTAAACCAAGAGTTGGTATGAGCTTTTAATATTGTTGTTCCCTTTGATCGCTACGGCATGAGAAGCTGAACTCTTCTTTATTTACTTACAGGTAGGTGTGGCGCAAGTAACTTTGATATAGGCTTTTAGGCTTGCTACCAGTGATCTGAAGCTTGACCTGTGAAAACTGTCCTTTCTGGGCATCGGAAGTAATGGAGTTTTAAAAAACAGTACAGGGCCTCTCCTAAGTGACTTGCCAATCATGCTAAACTGAAATGTTATTTCCAGTGGTTTTGGAATGTGGTTTAATAATTCTCATAGGACAGAATTCAGACCGTGAAATACATTTTACTTTGTACCTGAGGACAGACCTGTGGTGTGGTTCGGAAGGTGAAAGCTGTGGATTATATCCAGTAAGACTCGTGGCCTAAAGCAATTCATGAACTTGCTGGAAAATGTTACTAAGGAGGTGTATACTGTTTTGAATGTTTCTTTCTTCTTTTTCTTTCCAATGTAGATTGTTGTACAGCTGTTCAAGAATGTTAAAGTGCATGGTAGAAATAGTTCCATTTCAGAATTATTTAAAAAATGACAGAATAGATAAGCACCTGACAACAAACTTACAGTAAAGAATATTCAGTATTTTACCCTTCTGGTTTTCACATCAGACAGGTAGTTATTATGTTTGTGCTATACAAAACTGTAATGGATTCGTTTTTAAATTTCTCTTTTTGCTTAACACATTGATTCTTTGGCAGAGAGGTACCTGAGTGTAAGAAGAAGTCGTAATACATAAATTTGGTAGTGATTCATAACCACATTTAAGAATGTCTGACACTAAAAATAATTACTAAATTTACTGTAGGCTCCAAATTAATAGCAATATATTGCTAGAGAAGATTCTGTTGATATACCTTCCCTACTTGCTTCCAACTTTTTTTAATGTTGAGACAACTCAAAGATAAGAATTAGAAATATTTTACTTGTCAAGTAATTCCTTGCCTTTAATTTAAAAAAAAACAAAAAACTTTTACACAGATGCAATTTCTCCGCTTCACTTCCAGAGCAGTAACATGTACAGTATTTCTTTACATGTCTGAACTTGAGTTCACTAGAAGTAAAAGATATAACTAAGTGATCAATTATTTGCATTCATTTTCTTATTTTCTTCAGATTCATTACACATGCAGATGGGCTGAAGTGCAGTACATGATAAAGCTGATTGATGGAGTTGCATGCTATTATCTGAAAGGTCATATTTTCACCAGGTTCCCTTGGAATTTGCTGGGTACACAACCTAAGTGATTTCAGCCGAAACCCAAGGTTATATATTCAATGCACATTATTAATTCATGTTATTTAATAATGCAAATTATTAATTATCACCTATATGTGAGACAATTAATGAAAATAAAAGCCTTTTTATCACATTGCTTTAAACTTTAGTAGGAAAACAAAGTGGTACAAGTAAATTCTAGTGAGTCCTAGTCCACTTGCGGCTCTCATGCAGTTTGACTGCAGGCTTTGTCCTGAAGCTCCCTGAAAGCTACCCCTGGAAGCCAGTTGCCCGTGATGGTGTACATTGGGTCAGTTGGGTACGTTCCTGAGTACCCACCCTGCAATGACATAGAGAAGTCGCTGACTTAGGTGTTCCTACATACTGTCCTTCCCTCATCAAGACACGTGAAGACTATGAAGTAGAGCTGAAAAGTTCAGGGAACTGGGCTGCTGTGGTCTCAGGTAGTTAGTAATAAAAAATTCTCATAGATTCGTTGTCAATCTATATTACTTTATTTTTTTATGTTACAGAATATATGGTTTAATATTAACTTCAAGGCATTTAACTGATGTTTCACCATAGAAATGGTACTTTACCTGTCATTTTATTTCCTCCTGTATAAACAGAGTAAACAGCTCGTAATCCAGAATTGCCATAGGCTGTCCCCAAATAGCCAGAATATCTCATCCAGTTCTTTTTTTAAAGATTAAACCCTTTGAAGATTACTTTAAAGACAAAAATTTTAACTGTATTTCATAACAATTATTTCTTTCAAGATTTGTATCAGTGTATCTTTAATTTTCTACAAATATTATGGCATTAGAAAGGAACACTTTGCTGACATTTGTATTGGGTATCTTCACCAATGGCATATGTAATATCCTTTCTAATTTCATGTATAAGAGGCTAAACATTCTAGGGGATGGCCGCTTGGCCTTCATCGTACTTTGAACTCAGTGTCACAAGTACACTTATAAAATGATTGCTTGCAGAAGTGCAGTTGGCAGCTTGGCAGGGTACTCACCTGCACGTCTAAATAAAATAACATTGTGTGGTAATATGTCTAGATGTCATCTGGATACTTCATTTCTCCATAGAGCAATGTCCACATAAATGTAAACAAGACAAGATTTGTAAGTAATATCCTTTATTAGACTAGGTGATATGGTGAAAAAATAGGTGGGCATACTAGCCCTTCCTTGGGTCCATAAACACACACATTTTGGAGGTGTTTCTTAAGAGAGAACACTATATTTGTGTGCATTTGTTGCATGTATATGAATGTAAAATACTTCTATATACATATAGTTTACCTACATAGTTGACACTCATAATTGTGTGTAAAATGACTACCAAAACTTGCTTAAATGTAATACTTGAAATGTAGTACCTGGGGTAATGCTAAACAAAGACAGTTGTCCCTCTCTACATTTTTATCAAAATAGAGGGAAATTAATAGCTACAACATAAGGACCTTATTTTCTGACCTTGGCGGTTTCTGAAAAACAGGCTGTGCACTTTAACTTATTTAAATGTCATTAGTTTATGGCCTGCAATATTCAACAATTTAAAGTTGCTAATTAGACTAATCATTACGAAAATGTGTGTGAGAGGATGAACAGTTTTTATTAGCTTTTTATAATGTGTCAGCAGGTCAAAACAGAGATTATCCACCATGCTTCTAAAGTTCAATATGGTCATTTAATTAATTGTGTGGAATGGTGGCTAAAGTGTTAGATCTATGCAATCAAAGAACTTTTTGTCTCCTGCACCAACTTTTGGTCGTTGCAACATCTCAGTTGCTTATACCCATTAGATAGAGTCTGAAAGTAACATGTGTAGTCTGACATAAATGCCCACCGTTGCATATTTTTGCTCAAGAGTAGCATTGGTATCAGCTTATTTTTCAGTAGCCAGGAAATAAACTCTGTTTGGGGAATAGCCAGTCGGGAAGGTGAGAAGTGAGGTTACTCATAAGACCATGGGTGTTATTTTTTTCTGACTGGTTGAAGCACACCTGGAAGATGGGTATTTTGGGAACTACCACTTTCCAGCAATGCTATAGTTGCTTACTGCTTTTGAACAAAAATATTTATTCAAAATTGCTTGATTAAAAAAATAATCCATTGTCGTTCATTCTGCCATCTGTTTTTGCACTTACAAGAGTACTATTAGCATAATCAAATTAGCATTTTTCTTCTCCCAGTCTTTCTTACATTGCTACGTACTCCAACTTATTTATACGATTTTCAGTGAGGATACATTTTATAGTTAAATCACAGAATTGAATTGATGATGTCTCTTGTTAAAATTCTATTTTAAAACATTGTCTTCAAGTTCTAAATGACTTTGGGGATATAATAGTGTTTAATTTACAATCATAGAAACCTATTCTTTTACCAGCTTTAAAATATTGATGATGGTATTGGGGAGAGGACAACTAGAGCAGTAAGCAAATAATTTTGAAGAAGTAAGCATTGACTTCATGTGCCTGTCATTTTAAATTTTGCCTGATAAGTTTATGCAGTGGCAGTGCTCTGTTCTGTAGATCTTGTCCCTATGTAGTTTAATAATTAAAAAAAAATGTTAAACTGCAGCAAGGATGGCTAATAAAGGCTAGTAGAAGGAACATTTTCACCATTAGTTGGAGACAATACGATTCTCCATTTGCTTTTTTACACATTTCAGATCCAGAAATTGCAACAATCACCTGCCCCACTACAGAACGCCTCTCAAAGGAAACAATAATCGTTGAACTGTACATACGTGCTTTTCAGCAAGAGTTGAAGAAAATTATGCATTTAATTAACCGAATCCTAAATTTTCAGGAATTCTTGGATAAGCAATGTTTGTATGTCCAATGACTCTAACTCACGAAGACAAGGAGTATGTGCTGTAGGTGATGTGAAATGACAAGGGCGTTTTGCCTGTTTTAAAGATAATGAAAGCTTCTTAAGCATATAATGTTTTGTATGCGTGGTCTGTGCATACATGTATGAACTGTATTTTGCACAGGCTGCCCCATTTATAATTAGGTATTTAATTTTTGTACCTTTTCTGAATTTTATTGGAAGCAGGCTGTCAAATTTCACATAGGTCTGTGTGGTCTTTCAGAAAAATTATTTACTAAATTGATTCAAATAATTAAAACAATTTATTTCCGCCTTTGCCGCTGCTTCTTCAGGTTCTATTCTGCTCCATTTTCAGGTCACGCTCTCTTTCGTTCTCCTCAGCTTCCTGTTCAACACCTTCATCTGAAAGTGTGTCTATACAGAACAAAGCAGTGGTGTCTGGATTCGCATGCTGAGTCAGTATAAGTACTAGAAATAATCTATCCACAGCAATATGGAGCTCTGAGACTGGGTAATTAGCCCACGTGCATTCTTCACTGTACTACACAACAGGGCATCACCCTTAGCCCCCTTCTTGGGAGTCTCCTGCTCCATTCATCTGCAGCTCCTGCCCTCAGCTCCCTGAGCACTTGGGTGGAGGAGCACCACTGTTCCACGTACTCCAGGGTAAGCAGAGAGCGCCTGGTTCTTATGGCCTGCATGGTGGGAGCCAGAAGAGGAAACCCAGGTGCTACCAAAGATTACCTGGTGTTTATGAAAACTGGCAGAAAACCAGATCTGTGTAGCAGCTTGCCAAGCACTTGATGTATTCGTAGTTCTTCCTGTGCTGGAATCGTCTTACTACATGCTGTCTTACATAGCTTGCTGTTCTTTGCGCAGTTTTTATTTCATTTATTTTTGCTTAAATGGAGAAGAGATTTTCTGGAAGGAGATTCTTTCTTGCTGCTATGGGGTTTAAAAGAGTTGGGGTCCCTCTAGAACCTACATTACGTACCTCTTAGCAGCAGCTCGAGCATGTGTTCATAGCCATATATGACAGTGAAAGAAAATTCAGTATTCTTTTGACTATTTGACTATTTGAGAAAGCTCCTACTAAGGAAGAATTTTGCCATCATTCTGTCCCTTCAGCTTTACCATGTTAATATGTAGCATGTTTTACATAAAGATGATTTGTTCGCAGTGGACATGTTGCCAGTGTCTTAGTAATAAGTGAATAAAATTCACAAGTAATATATGAAACAATACCTGCCAATTTTGATAAAGAAAACATAGATAGTATCTCAGTGAGCAAGTAATGGTGAAGGAAGAATATCGGTATATGTGTTAAAGCAGGGAATTCTAGCTCTGGCAATCCCTCCTTTCTCCTTCAGCACTCAACTTCCCATTGCCTTATTCTTCTGCCTAAAATTTTATAATTAAATACATACCTTTCTATTTGTGTAGACATTAAAATACAATACAGCTGCTCACCTTACACACGGTATATTTCAGGTACACAAAATGGTCTCAAATTTCAAGACAAATTTTGCATCAAGATTTTCGATCTAGACCCAGCTAATCTTGATGTAAATCTTGATGACAAATTTCTCTTCATCAGTCTGACAAATAGTATTCCTTGCAGCATTGTAGTGTCCGTTCTCTTGCATGCTCCCCCAAATTACAGAGAGTCAATCTTGAGACTATTTATAGTGGGAGTTTCTTTCTTTATACAGGCACTCGGTGTCTTTAAATGTTGAAATACTTAGCTGTTTTAGCAGCCTTAATATAGGTGTGTTTTGAAAATCTTGCTTCTAAACACTTTTTCTTGTAGTATGATGGGTATTTCTTCAAGGTTTGCTCTTTGAATATTTATCAAGCTCTTCAGTCATTTAGGCTTTTGCGTTCTTATGAAACCAGTGCCAAAGGAGTGTTGATGTCTGACGCTGTATTGCATTTCTGGGTGGGAGCTGGTGATAAGTGGAAATAATAATCCTGCAAATCTATTGAGAAATGTTAGTGTCTAACCTGATAGAATTGCAACAAAGCATAACAAGCAAACAAGTAAACCCATTCTAGGTTCAGGTAATAAACACTGCAGCTGAAGGAAGAAAAAAAAAAGTGGGATTAGATGGGAAAGACCATTATTGCATCAAAATGATGCATCTGCAAGCTCCTTTCATGAGTGTTTTATGACCAGGCAAACACATTTTCGTGTTGGCTTCTGCAGTAAATGTTTCTCCTTTATTACTTGATAGCCACTTAGAATTTAGCCTGATTTTTAACAGTGCTAACATACAGTACGAGGAAAATTTATTTGAATAAAATAAAGCTACATTCTTCTAAACTGGAGTCATAATATTAATACTTAAAATACACAGCAACATGCTGGGAAAATGGGATAGTTATTTAGATATATTATAAAATGTATCCCACTACTTTGATTTGATTCACTACTATTTCACCAAACCAATTTTACAGTCTCCTGTGGAGAGGGAATAGTGCAATTAAAATTAGTAACAGAGATTTTCACATTCATATATCTAATTCAGGGATGGGTGATAATGAATTAAATACTTTTTCTTTCTTCTGAAGTCAAATCACTATTAAATGAATCTGAGCTAGGATTCATATTTAAAGAGTGCTCCTCTGTGCAGTTCCAGCATCTGGAGACAGATTTTCACAGGAGTAATAGGTGTTCCAGGTCAGGTTTTTGTCT
This sequence comes from Phaethon lepturus, assembly GCF_000687285.1. NCBI lineage: Eukaryota > Metazoa > Chordata > Aves > Phaethontiformes > Phaethontidae > Phaethon > Phaethon lepturus. The sequence goes on along the minus strand of NW_010542546.1, from coordinate 89,399 downwards.
TATTTCTCTTTTTTGTTTGGTTGTTTTTTTTCCATTAGATTCTTGAAAATTATATGAATGTATAACACTAGTTGCTAAAAAGTTAATTTACTTTGCAGTATGCAGTGCTCCCAAAAACTAAGAACTTCCTGGGAAGAGAAGTGCTGTCATTAAATTTGCCTTGGACAAAAATTAAGGAAGGTAGAGCAAAAGATTGATAGCCCTGGGAGCAATGGTCTCTAGGCACTTGTTAATCAGACATTGGAGAACCCACTGGATAATCCTCCAGGGTGAGGTGGCTAAATTTGTTTGTAGACATTATGAATAAGAAGCGGTAGTCAACTCATTACGAAGCAGCATAAAAAAATAACAAGGATATGCTGTTGTCTATGTATGATATTACTGTGGAAAAAACCCCTGAAACACCAAACCTCAAGCCTCCTCCTGGTACTTCCCATAATTAGACAAGGAAATTGGATATCACTTCTTAAGCAAACAAGTCAGTGTAGCAAGAGTCACATTAACCCTTCACCTAACCACAGATTAAATAATAGCTGTATATTAGTAGGGGTCTACTGGTAAGATAGTATCTTCGATGACTCCTGCTGCATCACTGAGTTTGCAATATATGTCATCGCTTTTGTTGCTCGATAAAGGCTTATAAATAAGTGAATGAACAAACAAATCCATGCCCCTGTGCTGACTGCACTTGCAGATGGTATGTAAATACTGAAAAATGTAAATTACTCATTCTTTAGAGACCTGACCAGTAATGGGGCTGATGAAGAACAGGAATCAAAACTGTGAGTTTAAGGTAGATTTTTTTTTTTTTTTTTGGTGCAGTGTTGCCATGTTCATTTTGGAGGCATTTTGCACTCGTTCCTGCTTGTTGCTGATCACTTTGTGACTGAACAGCAATATCTTCCATGCACATTACCTTTATTTACATGTGTGAAGAAATCAACACTTCATAGGAGAAATAATTTATTGGGTTTTACTTTTAAAATATGAATTGTAAATATATTACAGACTTGACAACGTACATGCCTTTAGATGCCTTAAAGATGAAAGCTAGCCTGTGTATTGATTGCTAACTTTTTTAAGGATAAAAAAATTCTGGAATATACTTATTCTAAATGTGAGGAAAGGCTTATGTCTTGAACAAATTAAAAAAAAAAATCATAGAAGTGGCTTAACTTATTAAATCTAAACTCTATACTTACCTGAGTTCAAAAAGTATCTTACAACTTACTGTTTACTTTATAACTGTGCCTCATGCTGTGCTGATTACTAAGTGAATATTTTAGTTACCACACTGGCTTGCAAAACTGAGGTGTCTGTGCATTTCACTTAAGTACAGAACGCCACAGGATGCAAAAGGATAAGTGATAGAAAAGGGGTTGCGCAGTTCTGCAGAAACTTGCTGTGAGACAGTATCTTGCAAAGCGAGTATGTGCCTGACTAGGCAGTGGAAGCATTTCAGATTTTTCTGCTTTTAGAATGGAGGACCCCAGGTTTCATGTGTTCCCATAACTCAGATTTGTTTTATAGCACCGAGGAAAATCAGGTGGATGAGATTCCACCGAAAAAGTAGGTCAATCAAACAAACCAGCATGTTTTAAATGGTGTAAATGAGCCAGCTAAGAAATGTGGCGACATCCAGTCTCGCATGCTTCCAGGTATCACGCTGGCACTGTGCGAGGCCGGAGCACTTTGTAACATTATTATTTCCCATTTACCTACAGTGTTGTCCCGAGGTTCTTAGAACTTTAAGTGCAGTAAGTTTTCTTTTCTTCATCCCTTTCTTCCCATCACAAAGGTGATGAATCATAGTGACCCTCCTTATAGTAAAGAGAAATGGGCAAGTCTTTATGCAGCTTCTGTCAATGCCATCCTTTCAGACTGCAAGAAGAGGTCACCAAGATCAAATACAGACATCTCCCACTAGAGTG
>NW_010542546.1:50624-87437 GCF_000687285.1 Phaethon lepturus | reverse complement strand
AGCGTGGGCCCTTAACCTCTTCCCCAGCCCCTGCCAACCCATCAATAGCCAGTTTTAGGATACAGCCAAGCTGAAGTTACTGCAAGCCTTACATTGAAGGAGAGCTTTGAGCGAATGAGTGAACATTTATGTCAGCTGGAAAAGGCTTTAAATCCAATAATACTTACGTGGTTTGCAGTCATACTCTTTGAGTCTTGGTGAAGCTTGGTTCTGTGTTTTGTGAGAGAGCCACTGGATCTGGGTGTTTGGGGCTTGTATAGTTTGGCTTCCTTTTCGTCTGCCTGTGCAGCAGAAACAAGGTTTTTCCACTGTATTTTGACCATTCTGTAGCCTTGCACAAAGCGGGAGGAAAGGATTTGCCCTAAATTCCTGTGGTCATTTTTCTTGTTGACTGATCTACAACCTTGCTTTTGGTTTTGTTAAAAGTACTATTATTTAAAATGTCTGGTTTTTCCTATGCATTTAAAATGTCTGGTTTTTCCTATGCACTTGTTCACGTCAGCCAGCCAGCCACAAGATCCTTTCATTGCACTCATGTGAGCAGTGGTGCAAGGAATGAACCAAAGTTTACAGTCTGGTTCAGCAATTAATTAAAGGCAGTCTATTGTCTAATTCGCTTACTTCAACTATTTTCTAATCCAAGGTATCTTTCTTGTGTTGTAATTTACTGACAGCAATGTCAATTTATGTATGTCTATATTCCAGCAAAAGAATTATCGTAAAGCACAATTGCATTGTGTAAACAGTAATACTTACGGTAGTCCATTTGCCTGAATACATTAGAGTCCATTAAAAAAGAACTATTTAAAAATGTGATTTTCTCCTTATTTCCTACCTTTTGATTGTCATTGTTTGCTCAGTTATAAAGTGGTTTGTTGACACCAAGTATTTTAATAATTCCTTTCCAAGTCCTTGTGCCTATGCCTTTGAGATGCTGCTATAGTAATTAAACTGTCTTTTAGTTGAAATGCTTGCGAAGCGTCCAGTTCTGTGCCTGGCAGCTGGTGATGCATTATAGAGACATTGAGCTAATCGATTAAAACCGCAGAGACATGGGAGTTGTCTGACAGCACTGTACTAGGATGAAATTAGTTGGAATTGCATGGTGAAATTAAGGGGAATGCAGGTGATTGCAGCTCTTCTGGGAGAATCCTGGGTGAGAGGGACGCTGTGCACTGATCCCTGTGTAATTAGGACAGCCATGTTTTAACAGTATTTCTAAAGTATTAAAATGGACTGGGTAAATCAGCAGGGTTGTTTCCAGTGAACTTGGCATCCATCCACTGTGACTGAAATAACATGAAATTTTTCGGCTGCTAGGAAATGTGAAATTGGACTAATTGTCTTCTAACTAGTCCGCTAGTGTATTAGTCTGTAGCAGGTCAGGAGCACGAATACCGTATGCTTTCAGGTCTGTTGTTGGAGCTTAAGACATGCTGCTATATTTGCAGGTTAAATTACACAGAGTTTATGGTAGAATATTTATTGGAATAAAGACAATATAAGTACAAACGCAAATTGAATCACAGTCTATGAAGGCAGTTTCATAGACATTAATAGGTCTGCTTTGAAATATTTCAAATGATACCTGAAGAGGCAGTCTTCATTCTAGACAGTCTAAGCAGAGATGTTCCTTTTCACTTGGAACTTGCTCTACACAAATGCGAAGGCATCCATAACATTAATTTCCAGAAAAATCATTATTAGCTTTTCTAGATAAATCAATCAAACTTTCACTCTGCTTCATATTACTCTGATAATTGTTCTAAGCAGTGCTGGGCATAAAAAAATCTACTTTCAACTGTAATTGTACACCTCTTCATATACATTTGGAAATACTGTTTGGCTTAACAGTTCAGCAGAGTGGACGGCTATGGAATGCCTGTTTTTGATACCAAACCCAGTGTTACGCCTGTACATCTCGCTCTGAGGCGAGATGAGAAAAGATGTGTTAATGTAATGAGAGAGACCTCCTCCTGTCTTCTGGAGGTGTAGAGGGCACTGATGACTGTCCTTTGAGGCCTCATGGAGACCATACTGCACTCCCAGCTGTAGCACTGGCGTCCTCCAAAGGCTCCCCTCCTGCAGCAATGCCAACTTCTATCTCTCCCTTCCTCTCCCACGGCCCTGTTCCTCCAGAGCTGGAGGGCAGGGGAGGGTGATGCCCTCCCTGGAATTTGGGAACCGGGTCTGGTGGATTCCAGCTGCTGCATTTCATGGACATTAATGCAAGGGAAGTTGATTATGCTGGAGTTAAACTTCCATCAAAGCAGAGTAATGTGTTACTATAAAGGAAAAGTTGCCTTTGCATCAGCAGAAGAGAGATTATTTGGCAGCCAAACCAATAGTATATACAAAGACAGAAATAGTAGAATTCAGCAGAGGCTTAATTCAATGTGAACGTGTCTCCTGAATAAAATAAAACCCAAACAGCAGGATCCCTTAGCAAATGGAAGTGCTCGTTGTGCAAGGTCTGTGGTCTGCATCCCTGTCAACCTTTAAGCACTGGTTGCTCCTGAGACTGGTACTTGGTTAGAGGCCAAAGACTGTGTTCAGGATATAGGCTAGAATAACTTCTGGGAAATGCCTCTCCTATCATTCTGAATCGGAGAGTTAGTGGCCATAGTTTTTGTCCTGTGCTTGTCTTGTATTCAGCCTAGTCGGGTCAAATTGCAAGAGAAAACTGAGTTCATTAACAGTAAATTGCATACTGAACTGGTATCACAGACTGACAAAACATGTTGGTTTTTTAGAAACTCTCATCTTAATTTTGTTTTGAAACAAATTTGTTTGATTTTTTTTTCATGATATCTTACCTTCAAGCTACCGTATTTAGCTTCTTATTTTCTTTTCCATTTTAATTCAAGTAGTCAGGATGTTTATTTTGGAAAGAGTTGCAGCTATGCAGTAACATGTTTCATTCTAAATAACCAGTATGTTCTCTCAGTCATACCACACTGAACATTTGCTTTTTGTTGTGGTTTTGGTTTTGGCCTGGGGTTGTTGTGGGAGGGCGAGGATTTTTGTTTGTTTTTTTTTTGTTTGTTTTAATATTAAAAATTTCCTACATTGAAGAATAGAGAGAGCATTTATTATGAGGAACGTACCTTACATTGCTTATGATATAAAGATCTATTTTATTTTTACAGCTATATTGACTATACCTCTTTCAAAAGCAAAAGCTACAGCGTATTTAGAAGAACATTTATGTAAGCAATGGGAATATACAGAGTGCACTTCTCAATTTTTTTTCCTTTTAATCTCCACGTTCTGCTGTATGTGGTATGCACAGAGCACACCTCTCCATTCTCCCGTCACAATGAAATAACAATTTCATTCACCCTGAGTATATCTTTGTCTTTCATGATGAGAAGTACCAGTAACTGGAATAGTAATTTTGCACTGGAAGGGCAATTCAGTATCATCGAACAGTATGCCATACATTTTTATTAAGCTTTATCTGAGATGCAGTAAGACTCCAAACCCCCCTTAACTACGAAAATTTCTTTGTCTACAAAATAAACTATCAAAGAAAATCATTGGATTATTTTTGCAAATCTACTATTTGTAAAGCCATTCTTTCTTCACTTGAACATTTGCCTGTAAACCAAGAGTGGCTCGTAAGTTATTAAAAACAAACACTGTGGAATAGCATTTCCAGTTGTTCTTAATAGGCCTAGCTATGCATCAGTTCAGTAAGTTGTATTTTGAAATGTTTAATAACTAAAGACTCTCTTAAAAGGTGCAAGAGAGAGAAGTATTTTGAAAAATGTGTGACGATAGACTACTGGCTAATTTTGACTTACGAAACTTAGGACAGCTCTAATAATGAAGTCACAACTAGTTCTTGTAGACTTAATTTGTATTTTTATGCTTTCAGACTTAGGCAGATTTTGATTTTTATTTCTTTCATCATCAGATTATAATTTTATTGGGCATGCTTCTTCTTGTGCATTTTTCAAATATCAAAACTACATGGTTTGAGAGATTTGTTCTTTATCTTCTATTCCTGTTGAAAAACCATTGTGAAACTTTCTTAAAAGATACTCTTAGAAGAACATGCTTAAAGATTTCTGTGTGAAAAGCCAAGCAGTAAAAAAAACATCCAAACTGTTTTGGATGAGATCCTTTATCTATGATCTAGCCAAAAGCAGAAATCTGACTTCCATCAGCTAATTGTCCACGTTTTCAACTCTTGTAGGCATGATGGTGAAGAGGGAAACTCTACAATAAGTCATCTGGAAATGACAGGGATGGGGAAATGCCCCAGATTTTTTAAGGCAATGATTATCCAGTCATTATTTTAACTAGTTATTTCTTATTAACAAGTTTCAAATGCAAAACAATTTTTTAGTGCTTGGAAACATGGTAGTTTAACAGAAGCCAGTAGAGGCCTAATCAAAACCAGACTGTAAGTTTTAAACAAGGAAACATGAAAAATATCCCACAAACTAGAAGAGTCTGAATTATACTAAAAAAATTCATGAAAGGTTTAACTGTAAATAGACAAATATGTGGAATAAGGTAATGAAATATTAAGATGGTGATATAACATCTTTTCTTCCTGTGCCTGAATTTAGCTCTTTGATAGAGCACAGATCAAGCACTTATTGAAAAACAAAACACCCCACACCACCATCATCAAAAAACCTTTCTAGAGCTTTTTTAAAGGGCATTACATAAAACCTCTGAACTATTGTATGCAAGCCCTGGTGCACAGGGGTTAATATATCCAAGCCAGCTTTCAGAGGGAAAATGTCACGCACTTTCTCTGTGATACAACTGTTCCACGCATGTAAGGTGCATTGTAAATCTTTCAATAGAATCTAGGTATTTGGAATATTTTTAAAATAAAGACAGGAAATATTAATGGTGTTTTGTTGACCGGTGTCCTCACCTAGGTATATTTAGATTTAAATACTGTGTTTAGACCTCTCCGTTCTCGCATATAAATTTCCATGCTTAATTTTTACGATACTAAAATTGTTCCGTGTAGCACATGTCCTTGGGCTCTTCAGATCTCCATTTCGGTACGCTTCCCAACCCTATCAGCAAATAATCAGGGACCTCTCCAGCCAGCTACATTCCAGCCTTTGAGTTAACACTCACTGGTTTCAGCTTGTGCGCAAAATGGAGGTGTGTAGCCTTCTCTGAAGCAGCACTGTCAGAGGTCCCCATCCCCACAGCTGGTCTAGTTCTTCTGGAGTCGGATGCTGTTACATGCTGATCTTTCTGGGCTGCCTTTAAGTCCTGTACTTATGATCTGCAATCCCAGCTGGTGGTGATCTGATGGCAGAGCATCTGCAGGCTTGTGCGTGCTGCGCGCCAGGTCGCATCTTGTACCTGCAGCACCTGGAGGATGTGCCAGGGTGGGATGGGATGCTTTGCTTTTGCCTTTGTTTCATTTTCCTCTGCCTTTCCTCTTGCAAGCTCCTTCAGTTTGGTTCTACGCTGCAGGGCAGTCTGATTTCACACAAATAAGCTGAGGTGCATGGTATGAAAATAAGAGATTTCTTCTGCAGATCATGGAACAACAGCTATCACAGTTGTTTAACACTTTTCTCAAAATGGACTAAAGTTACTTTTATTGACCATTTTCTGAATTTAATTCCAGGCATGTTCAATTGTTGTTATTTTTAGTTACCTTCACGGAAGTGACAGATGATAGACACTACGTTTCCAAATACATAAAAGTTGGTGAGGTTTTTTTTGAGGCAGCACACATTTCTGGTTGTATTTTCTCATCATTGCTGTCCTTTTCGTCTGTTATCTTCCATCCAAATAGTGCCAAAGTTAGAACTGTATGTACTTTTTCTAGGCAGAGTTTGCAGTGCAAAAGGAAATTCAAATTCTATGTATGTCTCGCCAGGGAAGAAAGCTTTTAAAGACTTCATTGTGAGATAAGGATGTGTGTCCAAAAGGGCTTTATAGCTGAAGGAATATCAGCTCCCAGTGGTCTACGGGCTTATTCAACCAGGGCGGTTGTCTCCTCAAGAGTGGAAAGAGTGATTGACTGTACCAGACTTCCCTCTGGAATCAATTCATGTTCCTATGTACCATTATAGCATGAATGTGAGGTACTTGCAGCAGAAGCTAATTAGGATACTTTGGTATGCCGTAGAATCATAATTTTCTTTCCTCTTATTTTTCTGTGCAGTGACTTTTAAACTCAGCTTTTTACAACTTTCTGACTATGGTTGTAGGACTAAGGCAGAAAATGAAAGAGACTATTTGCTAAGATATCAGCCATGGTCACCTTAGAATGAGTGCACATACATTGAGAAATGAAGTAAATACAGAAAGAAGGTAGCAATGAAAATACACTTTCTATTTCTGCCGGAACCTCAGTAATGCTTCCTTTGACGACAAACAGTATCTAAGGATGGATTACATTCTGAAATAAGGAATGGAAGTAAGCCTGTAAATTTTGTTAGCTAATTGTGTAAAATAACAATGTAATGATAGAATGTTGCATTAAAGGAAACTGCAACCAAACATGCACCTTTTTATTTAAAGGGTAGCTATACTCATAGGCCGTATCATTGTGCTAACTGTATCAGTAATGTGGGTTAAAAGGCAAGAATGGTGCAACACAAACTCTGTACTTGAAAAATTTCCCATTGTGCTTTTCTTAAAAAAATACTATAGATTTTTTTTAAAAAAAACCAGTCAATCCTGATAGGTGAATTAATTAACCAGTTGGCTAGCAGTACATTTTGAAGAAACATTTTTAGTCAAATAAAATTTCTTGCTACCAGTCCCAGGCATCAGTCTTATTTGCTTTAACAATATTACCAAACATTGCTGTGGGAGAGTAAGCCTTTGTATTCCTTATTTTCTCATTGTTTTTTCCCCTTGGAGCAATTCCTGTAGGCCTATGGATGGAGAGGCATTTATTTTGAAATTTTACATAAAATGATTTGCCCTTCCAACACGCCTGAACTCAAGATGTTATTGCAAAGGCCAAAAGGGTTTGTCTATATGGACCTAATTAATTAAAAATTGAAGTTAGAAGATATAAAAATATAAAAACAGACTTTATTAGGTGATGTTTTACTTTTTTCTCCTGGCTGAAGAATTATGAAATTGAATTTGAACAAAAAAAGAAAATAGAAACAGCAGATCACAGAAGATTAGCCTGATATCTTTCTAACCAGATAACTGACTTCTTTTGGGGAAAAAAATGCTAACTACTAATAGTCTTTCTGGAGCTTAATTTGCTATAGTGCTGTATCAGAAATTATTTATGCAACCAAGAAGTTTAGCTGTCAGCGTAAGAATTGCTAGTTTGTGGAGTGAGTAAGAAACCAAACTCAGTGAGATGGCAGCAAAAGGGAGCTTCCTAACAGGAGAGATGATTTTGAGGAACTTCCTAAGATCTGAAAAAAGTTGACCAGTGCCACAAAACTAAGAGAAAAAAGCAGTCAGGGCTGAATAATTTTGAGGACTAGAGTGACAGAAATTGAATGAAATTGCATAGCAGAAAGTGCAAAATGGTGCACCTGGGGACTAATAGTACTAAATTCTCTTAAAGCAAGGAATTCCACCAGATAGAAATGACTGAAATAGAGAAATTGATCTTAAAGAGCCTAAAAGGCACCAGTGTGATGCAATGTGAAAAAGTCAAATGTAATCCTAATGCTGGAGTGCTGTTTCCAGTGGAGGTTGGATGGTGCTGGTAGACCTGTAGAAGGCAATGATTTATATGAAATTATATAAAATACTGGGAAGCAGTGGCCCGTACCAGTGGTGGCCCCAGTCAATGGCTATTGTGCTTCTTGCTCCAGGGTTTCCTTCTGCCCTCAGGGTGTGTACCTCATCTCAGGGTGTTGTGTTGGCAAGCTTGGTGTGAGCATATATGCCATTTATGCTCAGTACAGGAAGGAAATGCAACACGGAGAGGTTTTACTGGGGTTATAGAGTTCTGGTGTGGAGGTATCCCACTGTTCCCAAGGAGGAGTTGCCCCGTTGGTCTGTGCACGGAGTCTCCTGTGATGAGGAAAAGGGAATTCAAAGCGTGAAAGATGCAGATAAAGGCTTTGAGGATCATGAGGAGAATGTCTTGTTTATCTGGGGATCAGGAGGATGGAAAATCTGGAAATTTGGATAAATTTGGATGGAAATTAGATGTGACTAGCAAAAAGAAGGCTAGATATGATTGCTCTCCATGGGGTGCTTAGAATGCCAGGAGAACATTTTAAGTTGGAGAATCATGTAGTTCCAAGAGGAATTTTTTATTAACTGGCCACGAATAAATTTAAGCTGGAAATGTAACTGAAGACATCCAGCTGCTAAAGTAATCAGGACCTGAAAAAGCTACAGCAAAAAGGGCAAAACACTAAGTCCATTTCAGAGGGCAATTAATAAAAAGATATATGATGATTTGTGCAAATAGATCGCCAAACTCAGTGAACAAGAAGGTCCTTCCTAGTCCTTATCCATTGATTTCTAAGGTAATTAACAAATAAAGTGAAAAAAATTGTTGACCCACCTATGAGATTATTTTGAAGAAATTTTTGCACATAAGAAGATCGAGGTTCCCACTGCACTCCTTTCTGGATTCCTCTATTTCTACACTAGTGAAGTGCAGAGCAGTTTCTAGAAACGGTGTTTCATTGCATCTTGTAACATGCATCAACTTGGTGATATAAGTTAATGTAATCTACTGGGCAACTGGAGAACCTCCAATCGCATCCCATGTTGAACTGTAGGCTGGACTCAAACCCCAAAGCCGGAGGGGGAACACACAGCTTCTATGCTTAATTCAGAAGACATCCTAGCCTCTGATTTTATAGTCTGAAAGAATCTCAACTTCTGTTTCGATAGCAGATGAGGATGCTGTAGGAAAGAAACATTATTACGATATGATAGCCCAGGTGCAGCCACTGCATGTGCTAAGATTTTAAAATTTAGTCCCTCAGCCATGGTAGTACATATCTAGGAACAACATATCTACAGAATAAAAAAAATCTCAATTATTTTAAGACTTGTTATGTTTGTCAGCGTGCATTTAAAAAGTTTGTTGAACGTGGAGTGTTTTAGGTGAGAGAAAACATAAATGATCACTATGGTAATAACACCCTGGTTTTATGGTGTATGTAATCTTACTACTACTTCCTCGGTTGTTATGTATTTCTTGTTACTTGTAGTTACCTGTATATTTATACTAATGAAGGAGGCAACACACTATTCACTGCTCTTATATTCCTGAGATATTTAACTTTCTGTGCAGGTACTAGCTGTCAATCAAGGCTAATCAAAGTGGCACAGTTAACATAATACATCATAAAATTTCACAGTAATGTCAACCTGTAATTCTGTCAATCTGGTTAAAGGAAATGGGCTAAAAACAATATTGTCATTTTGTAATAACACAGGGAAGCAGAATTTTAGAATAATATTTTTACTGTCTGCTATAAATATATTGTGTACAGGTTTCAAGAGCAGCAGTGATTTCCTTTAAGACTGAATTGATCAAATATCCAGAGTTTTGAATCCTTATTTTTCTCACTGTAAGATATTTTCAGTGTATCCTGAAAAGGGAGGGGGTGTTGCAGTTCTCCCTGTACTATGACACTGGAGGTGTCCAGGAGGAAGAGAGAAGGGGAGGCATGAATTTCTTCTGACTTTGTTTCACTGCAAGGGAGTGTTTTATGATGGAACTGGCCGAGGTTGGTTGGGCAGTAAGATGTGGGAAAGAGGGGTCCCAGCTCTGCTGTCAGCTACGTTTAGATCACTTGCACGCTAACAGTAGAGGAAGCTCCTAGCAAAAACCCAGACCAAAACAGATATAGTACTATTCCAATTTATACACAAGGCAACAGAAAAGCGCAGTCTGGCTATTTGCATGGCACAACACAGAAATGTAGGCAGAAAATGTAAGGCTTCAAAATCCAGTGTCTTTCTACTTAGGAGATTATGATTTGCAGACCTTTGCAATTTTTTTGGTAAGCATGCAAGCCCTTATCTGACAAGGTTAAGTCTGTTGACAATAGCTTGCTTTTCAAAGTTGCCTTTGGCAAAACTCTTACAAATAATTGAATACTACTGAGTTGTCAGAAAGATATATCCATTTACTGGTATTAAAATGTATCAAAATTCACAAGTAACCCTGTTAAAATGAATGGAGTTTCTCATGAAGCAAAATATTAATTGGGCCAAACAGGTGTTACAGAAGTCTGTGTGGGCATAGCTTGTTCAAGAATGTTTGTAGCATATCCTTCTATGATGATCTTTAATTGCTTGCAGTAATTGATCATAAGATGTTTCACGTGCTGAGGAAGGAACATCTTTGGAAGCACCAAGCAGGTTTCCCTCCTCCTAGGAGTTGATTTTTTTCAAAATACAGAGCGTTGTATAATGAATCACCTAGGTTAGGTGGTCTTTGTCAGATGATGACATGTTGTCCTGGTTTCAAGAATCTTGGGTTGTAGGTGCAGAAGCTAGTGGAGAAAGGATGATACATAAATCTGAGAGACCTATGAATGAGACATAGTTACATCTTGATGCAGAAAGTAATAAAGACAGTGATGGCTGAAGGTAAGAATATGGTCTTCGGAGTTAGATGTCAATAAAAAGGGGTAAAAGCAGAAGCAAGCAATTGTAAGAGAAGAGAAGCAGAAGGGAAACTGAATTCACTTCAGTTTAATATGTGAAAATCCATCTTTAGCAAAGCAGCACAGAGAATCTGAGACAATGACTTCTCATGGCAGATAGACAGGTCTAATTTAAAAAAAAAAAAGTCAGACATAGGAATTAGTGTGATAGAATACTTCGAAGGTGAATTTTACAAATTATATCTGGAGGGAAAAGGCAGCAGCATTTCAAGCTTACTTTAGTTGCAAGCATAAACGGATTTGTTAGATAACATTATCCAGGGAACAGACTGCTTGGGAAAATGATAGCTAAGTTCAGGAACTGTTAACCAGGAAATTTAACGGAGTGGTCTTGCAACAAGGGGTTGCCTCTGAATACAGAATAAGAGCTTGTAAGTGAATGTGCAGTCAATGCAGACATGAAAACGGTGAGGGCACCCTGTCTAGCCTCATGGACTCTCCTTGCCATAATACCTAGTGGCAGTAGAAGATGATGCTGTAGACCTAACTACTTGGAAGCCATGTACAGTAGCCTCCCCTGCACCTCCATAAACCCATCGGCCAAAAGGGTAAAGAACCATTTCCTCTTCCCAATATCGATGTGTGATAAGATGAATCGACAAGAGAATTGTTGTTGCACAAGTGCCCAAGCTGCTCCCAACGTTATGTCTCCCTGTTTTGTTTTCCCTGTAGGAGGGGGAGTGTGTGATTGCTCTGGACTCATTGTGTTCACTCTCAGTCAAGAGAAGTAGGTGCTGCTTTGAATATCTAGCAAGAAGGCACACAGGAAGGACTGTATGTTAGTACAGAGAGAGAGAGAGAGCGCGCGAGAATACCTTAAAGGATAACGCTGTTTCGCGTACTCCAATAAAATGCCTGCCTTAAATTACAAGAAAGCGTTTTCTGTTCGTCTTTACTGCTGTCCCATGACAATGTTGGGAGTTTGCTTCTTTTAAAACAGCAAAAAAAAGTTGGAAAGAAATCTCAGAGTTAACCCACCTCAAGACTTTCAATCTGATAAGCCCAAAAAGTGACCTGAGAGAAAGGAGCCCTTTGCCAGATACCAAACCACAGGGAGGCCGAGCAGACAAAGCGCTGAAGTAGAGATCAGTCCAGTGATTTATGCAATGTGTAGTGACATGGAAAATATTTATAAATCACTTGCCTTCTCTCAGAAAGGATATAGGAATAACAATGACATCATTCTTAAAATGTGGGAAGAGCATTTGAGTGCAAGCATGAATGTGTTGCAAAGAGGAGTGTTTTTAAATCAAAACATCCACACACCAAGAGAAAACATGGACTACTCACATAAAGAGGCTTTCTGCAAAGCAGTGAACTGCAACACTCTGTATCATTAAATTAAGGGATGTTTCATTGGAACTGTAAACAATAGTTTTAAGTGAAGCATATATTCTAAGTTACTGTGAGTGTGGTAATGCTAACTGGTATAGTTGGGTGCAAGTCATTCAGAGTAGGAAAAGCTTAGCACAAGAAGTAGGAATCCCTCCTCCAGCTTCCAATCTGTTCCTGTAGGAGAAATGACGATCGCCAAGCCCCAATCTTTCTGAGGCAGAAATGTGTCAGGACTGTAGATGAGAGCACAGAGCAACTGGAATTCGTCAAAGTGTTTTGAGTTTTCAAACATGTGAAGACAAAAATAATGCTAGGAAGTGAATTTGTTGAAGCTGAGAGGTGGAGGAGGTAGCCTGAATATGCATGGGGAATGTATTTTTTTCTTGGGGTTTTTCCATTACAATATTCCAGACGAGGTTCAGACTGTTAAATCAGAAATCTGCGATGTTGTTACTCAGTTGAGAATTGGTGGGAGTTCTCAGGATTATGATTTGTAAAGAAACTTTGAATGAGTTGCATTTTATTTCTATACTGAAGTTCCTTGTAGCAGAACTGAAGGTGGCAAAGAAACCACTTTTAACAATTTGGTGCCGAAGTTAGTTTTACATGCTGGAGATAGTGTTTCAAACCTTTGTCATCACATGTAACCCCCTGCAGCTGAGTCAGATCCGCTCAAGTAAAACCCTGAGAAGGCATAATAAGAGAAAGATGGGACTCCACTGAAAGCATCATTGAGAAGGTAGCAGTTCTGCTATTCCCAGCTTCCAAAAAGAGCCAGTTTAGATGAGCAGCACATCAGGTCACGTTGCTGGTCCAGTCAAATAATATGCTGTTAATGAGGCTTAACAAATTAATAAAGAAGGAATGTTATTTTCCTCTGTGCAAAAGAGGTTATTTGCATGGTAACTGGCACTAAAGTACGTTTCTTGCTAAAAGCAGTATTGGCAATGCAGTATTGCTTTCTGGCAAGTGGTGAGCCAAACAGGCAACCATGGCTATGTCATTCAGAAGATCATGTTTTCATGAATTCCTATTTTGTTGTGGGAGACACCTGAGAAATTTTCCAAGGGAAAAGAGAGTTAGAAACCTTGTTTCAGTTTATAGGAAAACTGAGAAAGAAGGTAAAAACTACACTTAGAAAATACATGCTGTGAAAAAAACTGACTGTAGCTCTTAGGGAATATTGTTTCATAAAGGTTATGTAAGGATAACAAAGAAATAAAGACTGTACTCTGTGAAACACCTTATTGCCAAAGCACATGTGATTCTTCACTATGGTAAACATATAGAACAGATTTATACTTAACCTGTCCTCAAAAGGCCACAATTATTAACTGCATTTTCTGTCATCTGAGATGTTTTGTTTGGTTGGGGTTTGTTTTTTTTTTTAAAAAAACCTCAGTTGTAACCCCTCTCACCCTTGAAAAGGGGAGTAAAACCTCTTCAGAGGTTTCATAAGAGGTGTATGGCTTATTTGACTAAGCCAGGTGAAAAGACAAAATGGAAAAGGTAAGGTTTTTTAAGTGGCAAATAGATTACCTTTCCTCTAAACATTACTGGAAAATACACTAATCATTAGTGTCATCTGAGCCCGCCCTTCCCAACCTGCTCCCCACCATTGCTGGGAGGCCACCACTTTTTTTATTTTCCTATTATGAAGAAAATATTTGTGAGAGCTGACAGCCTTCAAAGAGAAAGGCAAACCCGTTTGCCGTTCCTACCATACACATTGTGCTCACCAGCCACTGCCTATTGGGTCCCAGTAGAATGCATGTCATTAAGCTTTGATTCATCCCTAAGGTTTTTAACAGGAAAACAAAAAGGAAGAGGTAGTAGAGAGATTAAATTACAATTTTAAAAATTACAGTGAGAAATTTATTTTAACTCTCAAAAATGGGCATATGAATGTTTGAATAAAATGACATGTAGCTGGCAAGTAATCCGGCACTCTGTTCCATCTTTGTCATGATCAGTACAATTACAAAAGTAGACAATTTTTAAGCTTTGGTGGGAACCATATGTTAGGAGTTTTTGAATTATAGAAAGAGAGAAGTCATGCACACCTCTAGGGAAGAATGAGAAGGCAGATCAGGAAGAATTTACACAGCCAAGAAATAACTGTAATAAGAATGGAGCATCAATCACAAATGACTTCAATTATTTTGTCATTGAGTGGAATAAGAAGATACAAAGGAGTAGAAAGATGACATATTTTTAAGCAAGACTGGAATGTTTTTAGACACCAGATCAACATGAAATATTGGGTGTCTATTTTCCATCAGAACCAAATCTGTTTTAAGAAATTATGTGCTAAAAATGCTTAATGTAAGTGTTATGACCATAATGAATTCCAACTCTTTTCTCTCTTATTAAAGGAGAATTGATATTTTAATTGATTAATTAGTTGTTGTTATGGTTATGTTATTAATTGTAAGAATTATAGCTCTGATTCTGTGAGCTGCTTTACACTCCCGGGCCTCTCTGACTGCAGAGGTCCCACCATGTTTCAGATGCCTTGTGTGTAGGTGCAGCAGCTGTCCTACAGGTAGGTAGGAGTACGGAGACTAGAATCAATACAACACAATGCTTCAAAACCCGCCATGACATGGTGGTAGGTTATTTAAGTGGGCTCCAAAACACAACGGAAGCACACAGATTCCCTCCTTGTCCCTTCACAGTCTAAACTCTCTGGCTGTGTTCACATCTTCACAAAAAGCCTAAATAAATGCGTGTATTTTCTAGTCCCAGGGGCAGGAGCTGTAGCATGTTTGGGTGTTGATTCCAACTGCTGTATGAGATTTTCAAATGTTTGCTGTATTTACTCTTACTGACTGACCATTCCTGAGTGATGTGGGCAACAAGCTGACTGGTGGCTAAAGGATAGGTGTAAATATTTGGATCTGATTTTTCAGGGGAAAAATTAAAAGGAGAGTAGGGGAAATACAGACATTTGATTATCAAATATAGTCACAGACCTTGGCTACCAGATGGGAACATACGTGTACACCATATTATAAACTAGAGCACTTATACAGTAGAACATTCTGCATGGGAGGGTTTTCCCCTAAAAAATAAACATCTTAGGTACATAGAAATAAGAAACGGCAGCTTAAACATTAGTAGCCTTAAATCACAATAAATTGTCAAATGTTGGCAATTTATCTAATGTAACATCAAAACCTAGAATAGTTTTGTAAATCAAGATTAACAAATCAACTTTTCTCTTGGGAACACTTAAGTTTTGCCTTCAGCACACCATGATGCCAGTGCATCAAACTTCAACGCTGCTAGTGTATTAAGTGTTGGTGGTAAAATTCTTAATTGCTGTTATGAGGAACCTGCGCCTTCACATTTGTATACTGCCCACTAACAGACATCCGGAATTTATGCTTTTTTTCAGACATTCTAAGATCTGTCTAACAGGAAAACAGCACATTCTTCCCATCAGTCACTTTGGTGAGGGCCGAAAAGGAATTGAATGCCGTTTGACAGGATAAAAGCATTGTATCTCAAAGCTAGAAATTATGTTAGAACTGAGGAAACAGCTTTTTGGAAGAATGCAGAGTAGCTCTGGAAAGTCTTGAAACATTGGACTTCAAAGATATTCTGTTTTTACAAACTAGGTAGTACTCTGGTGGCTTTCAGATAAGTTTAAATATTTTTCTGCCTTTTTTCTTTCTTTCTCTGAGGTTTGTGTGTTGGACGTGTTCTCAGATTTTATAGTTTAAAGGTATGCAATACAGTTCCTATAAAATGTTTTAAAGCTTTCTAAGAAACTAATACATTTTAAAAATAGTATTTCTGTTAAATGTGTCATATAAAGAATACATGAAAAAATGATACGATATATGAGTTTTATTAGATCTCGCTTATAATGGCCTGCTTTTTCATGTATGTGTAATGCATCTGTCCAGACTTCTGCCAATAATATCTTATATGCTAAAGCTTACACCATCACATATGGCACAATCAGACTTACACCATGACTCTCATGTCTCTCTCAGCAAATGAATTTATTTCCTTGAATTGGTTGGAGGAAAAGTATGTACAGAGAGATACATAAAACTGTCTCAATCGCTAATTCCTGGTTGTAAGCTGTTCAGACCTCTCAGTGTTGGAAACTGAGAGCATAGAATGACCAATAACTTAACAAAAAATAGGAAACCCAGATATTATTACAACTAGACTGTAAAATGCAAATAACATTTCCATGGGGGACATATATTAATATTTTGAGGAAATGCTAGAAGTATTATAACACTACTTTATTACAATATTACTGTTATATCAGGAGCTTAACATTTCAATGTAAGCAGCCTATGGCATGCTTCACACTTAGAAAGAGTTTTAAAGTTCTCAGATACAGTAGCCAATTGCACAGAGGATATAAAATACAACATATTTGAAACTTGGTATTTCACTCTCAGAAGCTAGATGCTAATGACTGAACATGGACAGTTTGCAAACTGAGGGTACCGCCACCTCATTGGTTATGATGAGTTCATATTTTCAGAGTAACCGTGTCCAATAATGACCACTGGCAACTACCTTTCATAAAAAAGAAAAAAAATGTTGTTCTAGACAACAAGGTATCAGCCTGAAATATGGACTTGCTAAAGCTGAACCTTAGAAATAGAAGAGCTGCTGGGAGGTACTACTGATATAAGCGTAGCTGCTGTTTTCTTTGTGAGAATGCTGAGAAATGTCTGTCTTTTGTTCCAAACAAGATACTTGTATGGTGTATTTATTTATTTATTTATTTATTAAGTATTGTCTCCTGAATTTGCAGGTGACTCTCCCTAAGTATTCCTCATGCAATAGCTCAACTAAAAGGAACTTCCGTGAGACAGCTATAACATCATTCAATCAGGAGTCTAGCAGCCATCATAATTACGGCGTTTTAAATTACCATTGGTCTTTACATGCCTTGTAATGGGTAAATCATCCTCCCTTGTGCTTGCTGTAGAATTTTGTTAATGTCATTTTATACTCTACAATAAAACTATGAAAAGACAATGGGAAAAGTCATGGGAGCATGTGCAGGTTTGTTGATTGTAAGGTGGCAAAATCTTCTGGGGTCTGATCCTGCACTTGGTGCAAAGGTATAAACCTCCAAGTTTATGTACCTTCCACTGAAAGCCATGGTTCGGCACAAAGTGGTGGCCACCTGCGTGGTGCTGCAGGGCCAAGGATCTATTTTTAGCAACTGAAAATACTCAGCATCTGCTGTTAAACTGAAGAAAATTTAAAGAATGCCTTTTCAGATCTCAAAACACTGAGGTATTTTTAGGATCACAGCCACATGCTCTTGAGTGTTTTAACATTCAGATTCTGAATTGGAGGCAGACAAGGTCACTACATGTGTGAGTTGCCTTAAAAGGAAGCTGCAGCAATGTAAGAGAGAATATCCTGGTAATTCAGTGGGTGTCTGTCCATCATGAAGAGGAATTTTAGCAGATGTAACGCTAAATAGCAGATTTCATGGAAGTGTTCCTCTTAGCTCTATGAGGACACAAGATCTGATTTTAATATTTTATAATCAGTGAAACTCTGTTCCATACTCTGTATGATCAGAGTTTTTCTTTAAAAAAAAAAAAGAGCCCACACCACAAAAAACCCCAAAACAAAACCACAAAAAACCTGAACTGCAAAGGAAATAGAGGAACCTCAGTGCAGACATGAGGAGAGCAGAACCTGCTTTGGTTTGTCTAATGACCTTTCACTATACTTAGCAAGAAGAGCTCCTGTGTTTTTATTGGTCTTTACTGCAGCCTCTAGCTATTGATGTTATTGGCTCTACTAAATACCTAAGAAGCAAAGATAGCAAAATATTTAACCAGCTTTAACAATCCAATTATTTAAGTGGTTTTTGGTACTACACAAACCTAGGGCTGAAGCCCTACAGGGCGTATCCAGCTTCTGCAAAGCCATCATGCAGGTGACAACCTTTGTCACTGGTATGTGCAGTAATGCATGTATTATATATATCTTATCCGCTTCTGGCTTTTCTTTATAATTTGTTAATTACTATGAGATTTGTTTAGGTAAAGAATCTGGACTTTTACAGTATCGTGTTCATAAGGCTGTAACAAGGATAACTGTCATGATAGCTGTGCGAGTGTTCAACATCTCAGGATATCTTAAGTTATGGAGGTTATAATAGACATCTTTATAGTCCTCCTAACAGTGTTATGAAGAATATTGTCACTGGCACACAAGGCATTACTTATTGTAAGGGAACAATATTATTATGAACCTAAGCACAATGAAAATGTGCTTATTTAAAAACGGATATAACAATTCTGTAAAAAATAAGCGTCAAAGGGAAGCATGCAACCTACCAAGCCTGAGTAATTACCCAATAAAGTGGCATTCCTATTCAAATTCACCCGGCTTTTCTGTCCAAAAAACTCAAAAATTGATGGTAGTAGTAGTAGAGATTCAAACCCTTCTATTGCATCTCTTTGGAGATGCTCTGCTGCTTGTTGCTCATGCTCTGTACTGTATGATAGGTGAGACAGGTTTTCAAAAATCAGTTTAGCTTAGAAAGTTGTGAGAAGCAGGTTGTCTTTTCTTTGTAGGTCAGAAGTCTTCCATTATTAATTTTTGTCTTATATATCGAAAGCATCTTGTAAAAGAACTTGCTATGCTGAGTTATACTGAAACAAGAGCTGAACCTTCTACTCAGTTCTTTGAAGGGAGCTTCAGAATAGTTTTTAGTCAAAATGAGGTCCAACTAAGAAATAAAGTTTTATTGTACATCCCTTTTATTTTTGGATCCAACTCTTCCAAGACGAACACACCTGGTTAACTTTAAACATGTGAGTAAGCCTGTTAGAGGCACCAGGATATTTGCATATTTCAAACTGGTTGGCTCTGTAAGGTTTGTAAAGGCTGTGAATTCTGATCTTTTCACAAGAGCACTTGCTTTTTCCTGCTTTCTCTACTATTTTATTAGCCTCCAAGTCATCCACTGGGTTGGTTTTAGCTTTCCCAGTACGAACAGTTGCATTGATTTTCAGCCATTGCAAATTTATATCTTTATATGTGCAATGGACTTTAACTATAAAAATAACTTAATTATAAAAGTCTGAATAATTCCTTCTGTTTTAACAAACCTAGATTGATGCCCTTATTATACAGAAAAGTATAATAATGCTAGTACTTGAACTATTCTAGCTGTAGTTGATTCTATTTTAAATAGAATACCTCACAGTAAGCAATATTTATATCACTTGTAATCAAATTAAATCAATGGGATTTGATTTTTGTGTAGTAAGGGTTTCAGGAACAAAAGAGAGACTCGAAGGAAGAGTTACACAGCTATGGAATCAGTACTTGTCTTGTTTAGTTGTATTGATGTTTTAACAGCTTAGATGTAGCAGAGAGTACTTTGTCAGATTGCTCAATGGAGTGGGAAGTAGAGGAAATGGTAACATCCTAAACAGCATTTTTTAAGTGCAACAGAAAATGGTAAGTTTTAATTACAAAATTCAGGTGAAGAGTTGCGATCGAGTAAACCAAAATGAAAAAGAGCTGTCGTAGCAATGTAATACACAAGCAAGGAATAGTTCAAAGGCCTTCTTCAAACCTTCATTTGGAGGCATTTTCCTGCAAATGTTCATTTGACTAGCTGTAATTTACATAGTAATCCCATTAGGAACCATTGAGCTCACTCGCATGAGTATGCCAACCTACTTCAGAACGTTTTTTAAGATGTATAGTAAAAAGCAGAGGAAAGAAAGAATTCCAGCTGTCCCAGGGCAGAAACATTTTCCTTAGACTCTGAATTTGATTTGAATCATTGGTAGCCTTCATGTTCTGCACTTGGCTGAGAAGCTGAGCGGATCCGTGTGTAAAAGCCACACTGGTATGTGACAAATTGCCTCTCACAGAGGGCTAGAGAAAACACACATCTTCCAAATTTAGGAAAAGATGAATTCAATGGGACTGAGGATACCCACTGACTGGAAAGCAAGCAGGAGCTTTCTTGGGGAAGTATAAGGTGATGGTGTAGACTGCTAGTTGAGTAGAAATGTCTGGACAGATGTTTCTGAAATATAATTTGTCATCGTGCTAGCAGTGGAAGCCTTAAGGTATTGAATCTGCTGTATAGGATATAAGATAGTCTCCTGGACAATTGAAAAAGAAGAGAGTTACTTTTGACAGTTGTTACTTCTTAGGATTGTAATTATGGGGCAGGGTCCAGAAGACTACAAAACGTTTTAGTTAATAACAGAGACTTCAGTGAAAGGAGATGGATTTTGTCTTGTCCTGTGAAGTGTTTCGCCTATCACATTAGCATTGTTTTCTCTTGTTTGCTTTCACCAGGACTCATTTCTTTGTTCTTTCAATAGTGTTGTGTTTCTATCCAGAGGCTGACCTGTGGGCAACCAGGACAGTGCAGTGTCTGTGTGCAGTGTAGTAAATAATCAGAAGTGGGTGTTGTCGGCTGCTTGCATTTTCCCTGGGTAAATTTTTCTCCTTTAATGGTACAACATTTCTGTTGCTTAGGTTGGTGAATCTTTAGGGGGGACTCATGAACAAAGGCTATTGTTGTGGTTTAACCCCAGCCAGCAACTAAGCCCCACACAGCTGCTCACTCACTCTCCCACAGTGGGACGAGGGATAAAATTGGAAGAGTAAAAGTAAGAAAACTCATGGGTTGAGATAAAGACAGTTTAATAGGGAAAGTAAAAGCCATGCATGCAAGCAAAGCAAAACAGCGAATTCAATCACCACTGCCCATGGGCAGGCAGGTGTTCAGCCATCTCCAGGGAAGCAGGGCTCCATCACGCGTAATGGTTTCTTGGGAAGACAGACGCCATCACTCCGAATGTACCTCCACCCCTTCCTTCCTCCTTCGTCCCAGCTTTATATACCGAGCATGACGTCATATGGTATGGAATATTCCTTTGGCCAGTTTGGGTCAGCGGTCCCGGCTGTGTCCCCTCCCAGCTCCCCGGGCACCCCCAGCCTGCTCGCTGGCAGGCCAGCACCAGAAGCTGGATTGTCCTTGACTGCTCAGCAACAACCCAAAACATCAGCACGTTATCAACATTTTCTCATCCCAAATCCAAAACACAGCCTCACACTAGCTTCTGTGAAGAAAATCAACTCTATCCTGGCTGAAACCAGGACAGCTATAAAAGTGAATTGTTTTTAACATGCGGTTTTCCGTACGAATTATTCCAGCACAAATGGCAGAGTAACTGTTTAGAGCCCATCAGTAGCTTTGATGTGCCAGATCTTTAGGACACAGCATTTCTTTCAGACTGATGCTGCTGAAGGTTGCCATAAGGTGTAAGAGTGCGTGACACTCTAGTAGGTGTAGTCAGGAGTGGTAGTCCTCTAAGGTAGGTGGAGTTATCCTAAAAGTTTTCTACATAATGATCTGAAAGTAAAGGAAAGATCTATCAGCTTGAAGTCCATCTGTGCAGAGACTGTGGTAGAAAGCCTCGTACCTGATGAGTCAAGCTGCTTGAAATCATGGGCTCTCCTGGCTGTATCTGTTCAGCTTTTTCCATGTGTGCTTGAGCTGTCTCGGGTTCACAGAGCCAAGTGGTTTGAGACAGTTGTATTCAGTGTCTATAAGGGCAGAGCGCAAGTGTAAGCCCATTTCCAGTTTGATCCAGGTTTACTGGCCCGAAGCAATGGTGGCTTTTCAGACTAGGACCACAGTGTGAACCACTGCGGAGGTAGTTTGAGTACTACTGTGAATTACAAAATTACAAACTAACATGACAGGATAATATATGATAGAGCCTTTGAGAACATATCACAAGGATGTTATAATCAGCAGTTGATTGAGTGTTGTGTATGGGATGTGGGGAGAGAACGGAACCTTATATATCAAGGAAAATTATGCTAGAGAAATTGGGAAAAGGAGATTGGGTTCTTGGTATCTGGACATGAAACAATAACAAAGGCAAGAAAGGATGATGATCTTGTACAATGGGGAAGGAAAGATGTGAGGAAGCTAGAAAAAGGGCATATTGCACTCTTAAGATGGAAAGAAAGATAAAGTTGCTGTTGAGACAAATATCAAGACAAAAATGGAGAACAGAATTGTTTTAGAAAGAAGAGTAGAGGCTTAAGGGTGTAAGCATTAGGCTGGCATTGAAGAGATATAACTTAGTTCCTACTTCTTGAATGACCTTGGACAAATCCATTAATCTGTCCTTGTCTTGTTCTCTGTCTGTGAATGGATAATAATATTTCTGTATCCCTCAATAAAATTATGAGAATAAACTCATCTGTAGTTGAGGTACTCAACTACTATTACTGTAGGGTTGTGTAACTGCCGAGGTGGATAGGTTAACCAATCACAGAGGAATTAAACCTGCAGACTAGGAAGGAACAGATAAAAGACTTGGAGGAGAAACTTATTGTGAGTGCTAAAAAGGTTTTATTTTGAAACAACAGGATAACTCTTCTTTTAGTCTTTAGCCTGAAAATTGCCTGCAATACAGAAATCTTTTAACTATCTGGGCACCTCAAGGGTAATTTGAAAAGACTTTAGGTAATTTTTCTTTGATTCAAAAAGCTTTTGTTTCCTTGCTTACCCCAAGGTATTGTGTCAAACTATTACTATTGAGTGGCTTGTAGGATTTAATGACAATTTTATGACTAGTCGACTTGCTCTGAATTAAATGCTGACCCTGCTTGAAGCAGGAGATTGGACTAGTTGACCTCCAGAGGTCTCTTCCAACCTGAATGATTCTTGTGATTCCATCTAGAAATGGAGAGCGTCTAGTGTCTAAGTACAGTTGTCACCTGCAACCATCCCGATTCACATCTCATTTGCTCTAACATGTGTCACAATCTCAATTTTCCTGGAAATACTCTGAATTTTCATCACTGTATGTGAGGCTAACATCATGTCCTATGCTCTATTGTTCTAGTGCCTCTACTTTTATGTGAACATCGCACTTTCAATTCTTCATGTTGGATGTGTATTGGGACTTTGTTTTAAAGCTCTGCATTTCACATGAATTCTCATCCTGAAGATTTTAATAGTATCTCTAGTGGTAGCCCTAGGATGAAACTAACATCTGAGGTAAAGGCTGGATGGATCACTGGTGTCACATGTTATCCACTGCTGAGTGAGGATATCTTTGATGTATAACAGTAGAAGTTACATTACTTTTTTAATGTTACTTTCCAATGTTTTCTTTCCTAAATGCTATTCATAGTTGTTATTAACATCAGCAATGCATTCTATTTTCTACTCCTATATAGAATTACCTCTCTTGATTGGTAATCTCTGCTGGAAACTATTGTCTCTCATATTTTTCCTGGATAATCCTCTGAACAGTCCATGGGATATTTACAGCGTTGGGAAAGAGAAATAGTGGTCTCTACCAGTGATATCGTCCAAATGGAAATTCTTTTCTCTTAACAATACCGAAAAGTTACTGAGTTGCACTGTTCCTGACAGGAAGCAAGCTAACTCCACAGCACTAAGCTTTTTATGTAGGATTAGTAGGGCAGTATAATGCATAGATTTTAAAACCAGAAAGATCTTTTGTTTTAAA
This sequence comes from Phaethon lepturus, assembly GCF_000687285.1. Lineage (NCBI taxonomy): Eukaryota > Metazoa > Chordata > Aves > Phaethontiformes > Phaethontidae > Phaethon > Phaethon lepturus. The sequence goes on along the minus strand of NW_010542546.1, from coordinate 63,949 downwards.
TGGTGAATGGGATGTTTCTGGTGTAGAAATATTACAAATTTTAATAAAATAAAAATTAGTCACCTTATTTAACCTATTTGCTAAACAGAAGCCATCTGGAATCCTAGCAACAAAACAGAGGTCAGCAGAGAATGATTGCTTCATCTTTTTCTGTTTGTTAGTTCAGCGTGTCCCATTATGAAATAGTGTTTTTAAGCTATCTTGTGAGTAGGCCAACGTATGTATGTGTGCAGGAATGATACCAAAAGTCCCCTGCTGAAAGGAAAATAATCCTGTAAAACATCCCAGAATAGCCCTGACACAGCTGGGTGGCTTCAGGCCGTGCTCAGAAGGTGTTCAGAAAGTTGTTTTAAATGTGTTTAGGCAGATGCAGGAACTAAGCATTGCAGACCCCAACTTACACCAACAGAATGATTAACAGGTTGTGTTCCTTGCTTGTTTGTTTGTTTATTTGTTGTCGTTGTTGTTTTGGGGGGGTTGTTTTTTATGTTTTGAGACCCTTTATGTTTATTTCCAACACCCTGGAATTTTTTTTTAATTTAGTTTTACGAACCCACTGAAATAGTTTCATATAGATGCTCACAAGAGACAAGAAACAAGTATTTCTATAGACGATTAAAAAAAATCAGTTCCACAACCCCAAATAAAAGCATGTGCATCAGTATACCTAACCATAAAAAAGCAATACCGTACATCTTTTAGCATTTTCAAAAACTGTGTTATTTTAAATAGCCTGAAATTTACACTCTTGTACTGTGAGAAACCTTAAGAAAGCATTGCAGCTAACTCTAGTCCTCAATATCCAGTAAAGCTACAACTCCTTCAAACCAACTCATTATTCTGGCAGAACTGCCTCTGAAATACTTTTGTTTAAGCATACAGTGTATGTATAGTTTGCACAAATCTTAGGCAAAGGTTAAAGTACTATTGTTCTGGTGAGAAACTTCTCACTGGTTTGGAGGTGAGCTCCTGCTGCTTGTAGTAGTAGAGTTAGGCAACTTCAGTGCCATGTCTAATCTCAGAACTACAGAATTTCTTGAGAAGTAGGATGTTTTTGGAGAACATCTTGGCCTTTTAGAAAGCTAGACTGATTTTGAGTGTGTGTTTATGTGGTGTTTATCTATAAATACAAACTTAGGAAGCTTAGGGTAAGTTTTTTAGGAAAGACTCAATGTTAAGCAAGGTTCATCAATAATATCTAAGATGATGTTTCTCAGCCTTTCAAAGAAAGGTAAGGATGATGAGGTTTAGGGGGAAGGAAGATAATTTTTATTTGTAAGTGAGAACTGCTGAAAAATTGGACAGGTCTGAAGGCAGATTAAACTGCAATGTGGGGCTGGATTTGTCAGGGGCCTGTGAATTAAAAGGGTTGAGTTTTGAATTCAGAGTATAATGGAAGTGGAAATTGATTAATAGACTCAAAACAGCAAATGAAAATGAGATTTTGGAATGGCCAGAGAATTGGCCTTGGACCATTTTCCTAAGAGCTGGTAAGAAGCAGTGACCAGGATGAGGCAAATATAAAAAAGTAACTTGTGTTTTAAATTTGCAGTGAAAAAAATGTGAAAACTACCTTTATTAACGTTTGCGTGAAACCCTGCATAACATTCTGTGATAACAATGAACAATGCATTCATTAACATGCACATCGCTGAACACACAGCTATTCAGAGTGAGCTCATGCTGTCACAAAGACCTGGTTCTGAATGGGAACCTCATGGTTTCAACAGCTTCCTGGGCAGCCAAGCTTGGCAGACTTTGACTTTTTCCACCTGTTTAGTTGCTGAGTTATTTGGAAATGAAAAATCTAATGGCAAACAGCAGTAAGCTCGAGAGAGTGAAAGGGGATTGTGTTTGAAAATCTGGACAACAGCTCATTGTATCTCTATTTTATTCACTGTACTGGATTCGGAGTGTTCCCTTACTTCCTCCATAGCGTTGCTATGCATTCATCTTGCAGAGTTAGAGGCATCTCACTGGTAAATGCAGTCATCTCCTCCTCTCTCTTTTCCCCTTGTACTTGCCTTACAGTGTGTTCTATCATCAGTGATAGATATCAGGCTTCTAGACTTTGAGTTACAAGCCTTGCGGTGAAAAGAACCAGCCCCTGTCCCTGGACAGGCTGCCATTAGCGTTTGTTAACCTAGCCTGGTGGGGTTGCCCGTGTTGTGCAGAAAGGTAATTTGTGTTTGCCCTTCCTTTTAACTTGGGGAATTGCTGTTAGTTCATCCCAACTAGTAGTGCTGAAGGAAGCCAAGTGTGTTATTGCAGGCTTCAACATACGCAGTCTAAGGAACCCTAGGAATTTAGATCTTGTAACCGGTTTTGCTTGAGACCTTCTGAACCTTTTATTTTTAACCTGGTCTTTGCTAATACGTAGGAACATACCAGACAAATGAAAGGGTAGAGAGGAGTGCATGGTGTGGATTGATTCCATATTTTAGATGATGTATTAAAACTAATTATTCTCAGGCTGGCTTTACTAACAAGTTGATGCCCAATACACTGAAGTCCATGGGAGAACCTCCAATGATGTTAGTGGACTCTGATCAGCCTTCTGAATCTCTTGCTTTTAAATTTGTGTGATAAAAAATTCAGGAATAAAACTCTGAACGCTAGTTAGGGATTCAGGATGATGTACATAAAAATAAGAAAATTCCAATATATCTCATTAGAAATGGCATGTTGAGAATTTTCGCAGTTATGAGAATTCTAGGGACTGAGGTGCTAGATGCACATCAACTTTATCTTCAGGAATGAAGTTTGTGGCTTGTTTCTTTGCACCATAGAGAGATGCCACAGCATGGTGGTTTCGAGTAAGAGCTTTTATGCTCTTTCTAGCTGTAGGTGAGTGTCATTTTTAAGGTGTCTCTCACTGTTCTTGTACATTGCTGTCAGAAATCCCCATCATGAAGAGGATGCTGTTGGGTGTCTGTAAACGTATCATACCTCATCAGCTGTGAATCATACCTGCAGGCCAGTGAAAAGTAGAGCTGTGCAACAAGCTAATTGGGGAAATAGTAAACTGTCTTCTATGTTCATTTAACTTAATCATCTCTCTGATTTTGAAACTGTCAAGGCATATAACAAATTTTATTTCATAGACGTTTTGCTGTCTTCAAAGTATAACTGTTTAAAGATCCACAAGCATACAAAGCATTTTAATAATACCTTGCAGAATGTAGCAGCTTTCCACTTTCCTTGAAATTAGAGAATCTGATACTAATGCCCTTAAATTATGAAGTTCACTTGCCAAAATAACATTCATCCAGTCTGATGGCCAGATATTTCATTAAACTCCCACTGCACAGAGGTTATCTACTAATATCCATGAAAGAGGTAGACAAGCAAAAGACAATAAATGGATTGAAGCAAACACATGCAGTCCCCTGGAGGGCTGGAGTACTTAGCAGCTGCTGGAGGGCCTGGATTTAGAGGTGGATATTGAAATGTTTGATATTCAAGCAGATAAAATTAAGTTGAATCAAGTGTGCAGGAGATGAAGGTGTGTTTCAGCATTTGTGCCTAAATTGAATAATGTCAGAAAAGAAAGCTGTGATTTAATAAAGATTTATTTTTTAAAGTTACCTTGACCCCCTCAACTGCATGTGATGCATTCAGCTCTTCAGTGTAGCATGAACATTTATAAGCAATTATTATGAGATTAATGGCTGAATTTCACCAACCGTGTCGTTGCTTTTCTGTTTAATGATAGAACAGAAGTTAATGAAAAATGCGTAGTTTTGACATATTGTGCATAAAATATGTCAGTTTGGGAGATAGGAATTAAGCATAGTTTTCCTTTGAATCTATTGTGGGTAATATTGGCGGGAAGAATTTAGTAGCTATGGGATGGTGTTAAAGAACACAACTAGCAGTGAGATTCAGAAGTTGTGAATTTGGGAAAACTGCTTTAGTTCTGAGTCATATGCTCATATCGTTGTCTCTGTACAGTGCTAAATGCACGTTTTGCAATATGTGATGTAAAATACACAATTTCTGTCTCCTCTAACTTTGAAACTCGTGTTCTATAAGTGTATAGGAAAAGTTAGACTGCATAAATTCCGCATCATGGTTGCTAGGAGTTACAAGCACATTTGTGAGTCTTCAGGAACACCTAAAAAGTTGAAGTTGCAACTTCAGTATATCTCGAAGTCAGAAATCATAGCATTTTCCAGAGCTGCTGCTTGAAGGCTGGGATTGCACTGACTCCTCGGGCTCCAGCTCACAGCAAGTGACAACAAAAAAGCTCTTAGCTGACTTTCTTGAAGTTTCCTATACCAGGTCTAGAATGTCCTTATGCAGGGATCTCCGGTGTGGTTTGTGGGTGTCTACCAACTACTGGTTAGAAACACGACACTTCATGTAATGATTTTTCATTTGAAGCAGTTATGCACCAGCTCTATCCTCTGCAGAAATCTGTGTTACATTCAGAGCACAAGGAGAATGTGCAGAGTTTTATTATTATTTTAAGTTGACCAAAAGTGGATCAAAAGCTCATTGTTTCAAAGCATTTAGAGAGAATACATTTTTTCAATTAATGTGGATTGATAAGTCTCCAGAATCTCTGAGGATTATTTCAGAAACATCTTTTTCTTTTATGCTGACCTTCTGCTATTAACTTAGAGCAAAGCTTAAAATCAGTATTTAACATTTAATGGAAGGAACAAACTGATTCTGCAGTTTAACTCAACATTTGCAGTAAGATGACTTGTACCCTAATGGCTTGTAATTAATTTTTCTGAAAATCATATTTATGATAGTCTGCAGATTCAAGGCTTTATCTAATACATAATGTTCATTTTGAGCCTTTAATTGCATTTAAATTAAAATTGGCTTAGCAGGAAGATGAATTGTGGGAATGCATCAAACCACCCAGCATGTCCTGAAGATGTGAGCCTGAAAATGCAATTTGGTGGAGATGTGCAGAATCATTTGGAGTTCATTAATTTTTATTGCACAGGTAGTTTTACTAAAGTAGGTTATTTTCTTTGAAATTTATATTTATGTTTATGTCAATAGCTGAATATTGTATTAAGCTATACATCTATTAGAGTTTATTAAGCCAGTCTAATGGGGGTTGTTCATGTTGTATAGAGAGGTAATTTGTGTTTGCCCTTCCTTTTAATTTGGGGAGCTGCATTTAGTTCAGCTGAACTACTACAAGTGTCCATCGTGCCAAAAGGAGTCAAACAGGTGTCCCGGGAGGTTTCTGTGTACGCAGTCTTAAAGAATCCTGGCCGTTTTGATCTTGTAAGCGGTTTTGCTTCTGACCTTCTAAACCTTTTTACTCTGAATAATCTATTTTTTTTTTCCATGTTGCTGAGGTTCTGACCCAGCCACTGGAATGAAGGGTTATTGATGTGTAACTCAGTTTTGTGGCTTAATGTGGTGCACTTTGTCCAGCCAGCTTGTAAGTGATCCTTTAAATTGCAGATGCTGCTGAGGTTATACAATTTAATTATAATGTCACTTTACAATTATAAAGAAAAAAAGGCCTTTTGCATTGCTTAATGAATACAAATTGTGCACAAGTTGAAAATACAAAAGAATAAAAATTAACATTTGTCCTTCTTGCCAAAGTATTTACATTTTTACAACCGATAAGTAGCACAATAATTCCATTACCTATATCCATTAAACATTTGTGCTTTTCATTTAGTGATTTGTATACAGTAGTTATTAATAAAATGAAACTGTCAGCGTTCGCTGCTTTTGCCCATCCTCTCCTTACCCTTTTTTATTCCGTTGCAGACAGAGTAATTAGAGGTTGAAAACGCTATGTGCAAATGCCTGTTACAAGGATTAAATTATATAATCATGGTAATGATTTTCCTTAAAACTCTCACTGCCAACTGTAACATTTTTCACTTCACCAGCTTTTTTTGTGCTGTCGTATTTTATGAGAAAGTGGAAATATTTCTCCGTTCTGACAATCTGCTGCAAGTTACTAGTTTGTGGTCAGATATGATGGAAGCCCATATTCATTTAATACTCGCCAATCAGAACTTGACAGAGGTATTGCTTATTTTCTCATTTCATCACTGAAGCATGCCGGTGTAGTTTAGTCCCTAATTACTCTCAGACTGAGACGTTCCAAATATTCCCATGGTGGTAATATTTTTCTGCCTGGATGAGTCATTACGTTGTTTGGCAGACTGAAACACCAGCCTTTCCTTGTTGGAACACTACCCCTCATGTAGCACCACATCTTTTCCTCACTGCTGTCTGTTCCACGACTTTCATCCTGCTGTGACATTTCAAGCTGTACTGTACGAAAGCACATTTGCCTTCCTTCTATCTGACTGATTGGACCGGTGCCAGCTCTTTCTTCAGGGCCAAGGACAGGAGACTGGGATAGTCTGAATAGAACCGCTTAATGATCTAATGGAGCGGTGGCTCTCTCCTGCTGAGAGATAGGGCTTATTTGTTTGCTGGTTAGAGAAAAGGTCAGGGAAATCCTTTTCAACAAAGGCTGTGACAGTGAGAATGTGCAATACCACGCATTCCTGGGGTTTGAATAACTTCATACATCAGGTGTTCCCCTCATGTTAAAAATCCTTTTCGGTTTTCATGTCAATTTTCAATATCCTGCAGATGGCAGAGAGATGAAAGTGATGAATTCTACGACTTGGTAATATAAAGCCAAATGTTGTTCCTCCTGATAGAAGGAGACTTCGTACTAGGAGTTTAACACCAGGGAAGGCAGTGCAGAGCGCTAGCTGTATTTCGTAAAGGTGGCTGGTTTTCCTGGTCGTTATCGTGAAGCCTATTGGGTATATGACTTCTGATGGCTTTATGCTTAACAAGGCTGTAAACATAGTTTGCATATTTTCCCACTGAGTTCGACAAGGACTGCTATTCCAATTTGGTCAGTCAAGTTAATTCGGGCTAGACTTTCCACAGCAGCTGAGAAACAGCACGCTTTGGGAGGTGGGAGATGTGTGCGCACGGCGGTGCTGCCGTGGCTCGTGACATTGCCCACGGTGTTGCATCAAGCGAGGATTTGGCGGGGTTTGGGGCAGACCTGTCCGGGTTTCCTCAAAGGAGGCTGAAGAAGTGTGTGTGGGGGGGGAAGCGATGTGAGAGGAGCAGCAGAGGCTGGCTCCGTGCCACCGGAAGATCCCCGTGCAAGTAAGTGACCTCACTTGGCCAGTGGCGCTGGCTTCGTGCCCGGAACGCGTGCGTGATGCAGCTCAAAGCAGCCACAACGCACCCCAAGATCTGGGCCACCGGGGTTTTTATTCCATGCTTCAAAGCCGACGTTTGTTTAAAGGGGCACAGTAAGACCTCTGAACTGGATTTTTTTTTTTTCTCCCCATAAATGTGGGGGTTTTTTTCCTCCAGTGGAGTTTTATGTAATTCCAGAGAGGACTCCAAGTGAAATAGATTAAAAAACAAGCCATTTTTTTCCTTTTACGTTATCTCCCTGGTATCTTTACTTTTCTCCTAGGCACTTTTGAAAGTTGTTTCTGCTCAGATAGCTTTCACCGTGCCTCACTTCTTGTTTGTTTCTGCGAGGCTTTCGCACAGAGACAGGAAAGAGAGAAGCCATTCTTAAAATAGGAGCATATGGTTTTAAGAACCACAGAAATTGGCAAGTGGGGCTCAGGGGTTGATTTAGCACCTGACAGTGCTTTTTTTGTTTGTTTTTGTTTTGCTTTTTGTTTTGTTTTTAATTGACTAGATTTCAAGTTGACAGTAGCTATTTTAACAAAATAACTGTAGGTTGTTATTTCTAATGTAGCTGAAGTTTAGCAGGAAACACTGGAGTCGGCAGTGCCATAAAAGAACACACAGAATGTTCTGATTATAAAACCAATATTCATAATCCATGCTGAAGTTTTCAAATACATGCTTTTGCTGCTATTGATGGGATCCCGGAAGATGGAATCTGAACCCCTGAGGTTATCTCCTGAGTAAAGAAGATTTAAAGATAAACAAATCCACATAAAATGATTCTGATAACATCTTCATAGATTAGGAATAAGATGCTTGCTATAGTGTTAGACTATCTGTCAACTTGTCAGAATTTTTATTTTTGAAGTAGAAAGACTAGGTGAATTTAAGTTACACTGTGTAGCAAAATATTAGGAGTACTAAAAACCCAACAGGCAACAACAAGAATTAATTAATAAAATATTTACGAGACAGTAAATAAACGTGTGTGTGGGGAGGGAAGTAAAAGAGAAGGCAGGTCCCTCCACGTCACGGTTGAACTGCACTGGAGGTGGAATGTGGGATGCTTGCAGTCTGCTCACTCAACTGTATTTGACTAGGGCCGTCATCCCCTCAGCTTTCACAAGCACTGAATGTGTCAAAAATCTTTCAGGGAAAGTGTAAATTTTAACCAGCCTACTTCTGGTTCATATTTAATGTGGTTTTAAAATGCTTAAATCATATCGATTCAAGGTATTTCTTCATCAGGTTTCACGGAGGTTAGCATAAATCAACAAGATAGTTCAATGTGTGAGTATGTGTTAATTACGATAGGGGTACAGTGCTGATTTGATAGAATTTGTCTCATTTAGCCCTACTTGAATTAAGGGTTTATAATGTGTGCATGCCATGCATTTTTATATGATGATGGCTCTGTTTAAGGGCAGATTTTGACCTAACTTCCAGTGCTGCCAGATTAACCAAGAGGTATCTGTGCCTGTCCCAAAATTGTCTGAGAACAAACGAGTTTCACCCATTCAGCCACTAGAAAGTGGATTATAGTTTTTGTATTATTCTGGTTTCTTGTGTTACAAGCTCTGCGTCAAAGGAACTAATGGATCTGTAATATTTTAATTTTTGGAATGCCTGTCATGCTGATACATAGGTTTGTGCGTGTATAATACCAGCTTCTTAACTAAAATTTCATCCTGAATTGTAATACCAGAATTCAGTGTAATCCCTTCCTGAAACGAGTCATCCTGTTCTTACCATTTTGCTATCACTGCCTATTAGTGACAATTAAGCAGGGAGAAGTCTGATCTTAAGTATCTGGATTAAACTTTGACATGGGAGAAGACTGACCAAGAAAGGCTCCATAGCTGTCCTAAGATCACCTACGCAGTGCAGGTGCAGCAGTTGTCCTCAAACAGCCAACAGCCGGTCGTCTTGCAGACAATAGTCTCACTGTGTGACATGCCCTAAATTTTTGAATCTTCTTATTTCGGAATGCAGTGTCAGACTTCTAAGGTGGATTTTTTAAAGTTGGTGGTGGTTTTTTTTTTTTTTTCCTTCCCCCCGCCTTTAATCTAGGATAAGAGTCTGGCATTATTATTAAAGAGCCTGGTAAAACTGCACATATTGAAGAACAGATTCTGTAGTAGTAGTAGTAGCTGGCAGAAATGTTAAGTGCTTTTCACAGTCAACATTCAAACAGATTATCAGATGGCATATTTCACCCTGTTGTTACTTTAAATGAAGTGACCATGAAATCAACAAATCTGCTGTCAGGTGCCTGTCACGAAGATAGTTCTCCCTGTCACACAATGCCTCACATAACAGGTAATGTGTTTTTAAGAATCAGTCCTGTGTCACCTCATCAAGTCCTTGTTAAAAGATGAAATAAGACGGATGGTGTTGTCTCCCATGGAGTTGACTGAAATTCAGTAAAAAGCAACGCGTGTTATACAAAAAAAATATGAAGAGGGAAGTAACGCAGGTGCCAGTAAGATGCCTCTGACTGTGCCATTACTGCTTTCTCCTTTGTCTTGAGAACTATTATTCACTTTTCCCTCCTTATTCCTTTCTAGGCTGAAAATTAATTGGGTCAAGTTTAAATTCTGTGATAAGGACAGGAAGAATTAATCCTCAGTCATCAAACAAATGAGAACTCAGAGCGGTGTTGTGCCAATAGCTACACGTTCACTTGGAATGGTTAAGACCTGCTTCCGTGCCTAACAGAGATGACACTCGTAATTAATTAAGTTATGAGGTGTTGCTAACAATAATTTTGTTCAGGATTCTTAAGTTTAATCATTAAATTCAGGGCCAGGGATAAACTAAAATTACCATATTCAGTTTCTCTCCGTATACATTCATAACAGTTCTCCCAAACAAAATAGATTTTTGTTTTGTTCATGAAATTTTAATTATAGCATCATTCTCGGCTTCTCAGTGTAAGGAACTGTCAGCCAGCTTGAACTCTGCTGAGACAGATGCTGCAGGGTTTTTTTTTTAATTTTGTTTTGACTTTTCAGACTCACCATTTTTGATAAAAAATAAAAATAGGGAGGGAAGTCACCTTAGTGATATATGGACATCTGTTCCTGTAATTTGTTCTTTCATGGTTAGGTTGTGACTAGCATTAGTATATTCAGGCCAGTATGAAAAAAAAAAAAACCACAACCAAACTTTCCTTGCTACAGCTAAATGGAGTTTGAAGATTTTTTTACAAGTAAAAGACCGGGTTAGAGATGTTGCTTTATATAAGCAAGAAAGGGGCAGGAGGTGCAAAGATTAGCCTGCTTCCTCTGTGCTGGCCAGCCAAGCTGGGTTGACTGTGAAGGTCCTGCAGCACCTGCTAGTAATTCTTGCAAACTTCTTCCAGCAGTGTGAAGAGGGAGGGCAGGGCACCGTGCTTCTGAGAGGGGACTGAGGCACTCAAGGCTGTGTTTTAGGTGTGGCATAGATGGTGATTTCAGGGTGAATTTGAATTGGATGTGTAACAGTGCAGCACCAACTGCTCTAAGAAAATTGATACTGAAGCCAATGAAAAAAATGAGTCAGACACACAGGCAGCCAAGATGGCACCGCTTGAAACTTGTGTCTTGTGAGACAAGTTTTTACCTGGTTTACATCAAGCCAATTCTTTCAGAGTGTCTGTGCTTTTCGTGTAATTCGTGACTGTTGTAAAGTATGTATTTGATCGGGTGTTTGAACCAGCCACATGATTGCCACTTTTACTTTCCTGCAAATTACCTGGATACTTTTTAAATGCATTTTGAGTGTTATTTCCTTTTTTCAAATGCACTGGGGTGTGAGACATTGAGGATACTGAGGTGCCATTTCAGAGCAACTTCAAAGAATCATGGGCTGGGATTACATGCAGAAACTGCAGATGGGTTACAGGAAAGCTAAAATAAGGAGAAACATGCTAAACCTTTCCTTGGGTTGATACTTGGCAACACTTTTCAGTGCATTTCTCTGCCTACTTAAGCTTTTGTCATGATGTAGGAGCGGAGAAGTGATGTCTTTTGGATTAGAAGCAGAGATGATGCAGAAAGAGCAAGAAGTGTTAACGATGTTTTATGTACTGGCTTCTCTTATGCTCCATATGGGCAAATGGTGCCACTTTGCTATATTAAAACTGGAGGCAGAGCCCAGCCAAATCTTGCATCATGATTATTAATTTTGCTTATTGACAAAGCCAAAAGGAGGTTAGAGCTGTTGGATACCTTTTCAGTAGTGCCACAAATGATTTTACCCACATAGTTTATTGTTGCTGTTCTTGTTTTGGCAGAGAAATAACCACAGCTCCATTTGAAAATGAGCATACATTTGAACAAAAAAGAGTAAGTCTGGGACCAGGTTGATCCTCGTCCTTGGCCAAACTTCTGTTTTTGAAATGCGTGAGAGGAAATGAGTAGAGGACAGTTTCACGGACACCAAGGAAGTGAATCCTACAGACTACTGTGAGCACAAACCTCTGCAGAAATGGAATGAGTAAAACCCATACCTTCCCCACCCAAGAATAAGTTAGATGCCTGTAGACATCACACAGATTTGAAACAGTTCTGTGTATTTTAGAAATCATAGTAGGATTTTATAGCTCTTCCCCATGTAAATGTCACTGGAGACCAGATATAGAGTTGTACATGGGTATAGGATATATAGGACCTGAAACAGCAGGGAAGATAGTGGGGAGACTGGAGAAGTCTTCTACTGATCTAAATATGACAAATCAGGGGACTTGTTTATAAAGTTTAAGCGGCAGGAATATGGAATTTTATTCTAGTAACAGTCACGTAGCTTGGAGAGAGATTACTTCTGGATGTGATTCAGTACGCTCTTCACAGATCTCTGAAATGTGGAGCTAAACATAATGAAAACCGTTCCAAGGTCCTCTATTTTTGCCTGCCACTGAAAAATACTGGAATATTTACTACCTTCTTACTTCTGACGGGAGGACTTCTGAGATCTCCAGGCAGTGACACTGGGAGCTCTCAGCTGAAGACCCAAGTCCGGCTGCCTGCAGCTGCAGTTACAGAGGGGGATCGCATTCCCCGCTTTGTTCCTGGTTACACGCTTCTGCCGCCTTCGTTGTGCCAGTGTGAGCGTGTGATGGCATGGTGAGCAGATCAGCTAACCAGTCCAGCTGAAGACTAACCCAGAGAAGTAATTCCTGCCCCCTTAGTCCCCCAGCATGGCTCGCTGCACAGATGTACACGTGCTGGTGCTGGCACAAGGTGGGAGGTAGAAGCAGAGCCCAGGCGTCGTCAGGATGGTGAGGCTTCCTTTTTCAGTAGTTTTAAAGTGATGACAGCTGTATATACGTAGGGAAAAAGAAGACGACAGTCCTGAGAAACCCTGGTTCTTATTGTCTAGTGCCTTTGTTTTCCTCATAATTTTTCCAAACGTGCTGTGTGCTTAGCCCTCTGGATGATCATTCCACAAGAAAAATTCAGAAATGCATTCAGTAAGATTTTCATTTAATTCAAGCATTCAACAAGCACGCTAAGTAACACAGCCACAGATTTTTTCTTTGCACTTCTATCACAAAATGTATTTAAAGTTTCCCATGCTAGAAGCCTGTTACTAAGAACCAATACAGAAGTATGGCTAATTATTTCCAAAACTGCAGGGCAGGAATTTTAACGAAGCATTTTAAAGCTGAAGCCGATCTCTAACTTTTAGAGTCGAGGATCATGTGGAGTGTTATATCTGAAGGATTACTCGCCATTCCCTGCTCTGGAAATTTTATGTCTGAATGATCTGGAGTCGCCTAAGGATGGGGTCAGGATACTGAGGTGGATGTTCTGTTCTACTATGCTACTCCCAAAGCTGCCACAAATGCAAGGCACATTTTCAGAGAACCTGCATGCGTCAAGTTCTGTTTCTTAGACGCTGCTAGGCAGGTATTCATGTTAATTTGGGTGCAGTACTTCCCGAGGGTGTACCAGGAGGACCAGCAATCTTTAAAGAAAATGTGCATTGAAATATCCAGATAAATTTATTACGGGGATTATGAGCATACTTTTACCTTATCTTAGCATACTTTGTGGCGACTACAACTCTGAAGCTATTACCAGGCCAAAGTTTTATTGTTTGAACAGTTTGCGCTTCCATAGGTGTCTCGAGAGAGCTCCCGTTAGGGTTCTTTCAGCTTCTTT
>NW_010542546.1:41062-50593 GCF_000687285.1 Phaethon lepturus | reverse complement strand
GGAAAGAGGCAGAGTATGTCTATGTTGGACTTTCAACTTCTGGACGTGAGCGTACAGTGAGTTTCTCAACAGTCCTTGGTTAGACTGCTCTCAAAGCTCAGAAACTAGCTTAGGTAACTCCTCAATATAGAACTGCCGTATAAATATGCTGTCTGGATTAGAATTGTTTGGTGCTAGTTGGTAGTATAAACAATGTGGTCCTCGGATAACAGTTGCTGTTGAACTTCTGTTTCTGAAGTGGCATTATGTTACATTTGGAGTCTCACAATGCCTACAGTTTCCACACCCTTAGCTGGCATTTCTGTATGTGGAAGTTCATATCATTCCACAGTGGCCGAGATGCTTTTCAGTACAGTGAATTGTTTTCTTACAAAGGCTGGTCTTGATGCAGCAGTAAAGTCTTGTAATGCATGGAGATCAGATTAAATACACATGAATTATTATCTCTATTGGATTTATCTCTCCAAGTCTCATTCTCATCTTCTGCAAAATATTCTTGACTGAAGAAACTCAGATCCAGAAACAATCTATCATGTGAATCCCCTGATTATAATATGGATTGATATTCAACTTCTTGCACAGTTCAACCTAATGCCCTAGCATACTGGTTTATTGAATCACAGCGCTGGCTAAATTGATCTTCTGAAAGTAAAATTCAGTTGCAATAATCTTATAGATACAAAACTATTTATTATCAGGTTTTTTTCACCTAGTTTTACTTTTAATTAACTGCTTGGAATTACTTATGCTTCATAGGCTGTTTATTTTGGCCTACAGAGTTAGGATTTACAGAGGACTAGAAAAATGTTTCAGTTTTTTTAAAGTGGTTTGACCTTTTTTCTCTTTCTATTAAGAAGGCTTTCTACATTCAGATATTTTTTGGTTCTTGTAAACTGAAATAGCTATCATAGATTTCAGTCTGGAACTCAGTATCTCTATAGTCTGTGATCTAATAATACTTTATTTACTTGAGTATTTCTTTAGGTCACACTTGATGCTGCTTGTGCAGTAATGCATCCTTTCCCCCTCAACTATCACATGTAATTTCCTGAACTCTTATTCGAAATCTATAGAGGTAATAAAGTTTCCAGTGTAGAGGCCTAGGAGCAGCTGTTTTATTTTGCTGATTTAAGGTATTTTATTTTTTCCTGCCTCTTCTTTCTCACATTTTCAAGTTCACAAGAAGCATGTATGCTATCAGACTGAATGAAGTGTTATGCCAAAAGAGTTAAATTTACACAAAAGTGCTAGCAGAAAGGTAAATAGTGTAGCAATAAGAGTATTAGCAAGAGACAACTTACTATGGAGGAAAGTGAGATCTATGCAGATATTTTCACACGTGGGAATATCAAAAGCTAGTGCTTTTTAGGATTTTCAAAGCATCCATGTGTTTTTGAAGCTTTGTTGGAATCCTGTTCTCTATTTTTAGTCCCCTAATTTACTCTAAAAATCTGGTCTAATTGTGTGCTCTTGGAAAATTAGGCAAAGTTATTTAAATAACGGAAGCAATCTACCTTATGAGTCTCAAAAACTTGCTGCTTTTTCTTGATGTACATCCACTGGAACCAATTAGAGATCTATCTTTTCATAGATATGGCTGTTAATTGGACAAACAAAGGATTTAAGATGGTCCCAATGATTTCATGGGGCATTGGATGAGGTCCACAGTCTTAGATACTTAGCAGAGCCTTAAAAACAATTTTGGCTTGATTTAGGGCCAATCCTTAAAAGCTTTAGAAGTCAAGTTCAGTGCAAATAGTTGGTTTGTACCAAAGTATGGAATTCTGACATTTTATTTCATCATAGCAATGTTTCACTGCTGCTAGTCCTGTGCTCCAGAGCACTTTCTTCATTCACACTTATCATCGTATGGATGAAAAAACAATATTGTGAATACTAAACTGAGTGATTTTTTTTTTTACTATGTCTGTTGAAGGCATTGTGAGAATTATTTCTTAATTCTAAAAATAATTAATCCGCATTATAAAATGTGGTAGAACAATTGAATTGCATTACTATCTGGATACCTTACGTCCTTCACAAAATGCATGGTTAGCCTTAGGAACTTGCAGTGACATGATAGTATTGAATCCAAGGCTACAACTGTCTAACATAAAAAGTAAAAGTATTCAGATTCCTAATGCTGTGTTAATAATACCAACATTAAGTGAGCTAACAGGCAAAAAAATAGATCACTTTGGAAGATACACATACATACAGGTTTTCACTTAAGACCTTAATTATTGTAAATAGAAAACTATAGCTGATGGTATCTGCCACGTAACTACTTAATCTTGGATTTTTTTCTCTTTCTCCGGAGCATCTCCTGCTGGCCCACGATGTCCGCAGACAAATTATAGAACACATTCATTTTATCCAGTCTGAGCTTTCTTTGCTGCTGTTGTGCCATGATTTTTGTTCATTTTTACTAACAGGAGTCACGCAAGACACCGAAAGGACAATTTTCTGTATTTTATTTTCTACTTCCATTTTCTTTGCTTTAAAACGGTCGGATCAATTTAAACTTGATTTAAGTGAAACACTCTGCAGCTCACACTCAGCAAGTATTCAACCCAAAAGCAAACATTTACAGATGCACTGATGTAACATGCCCCCCCCCCCGCACATAATGGGGGTACTGTTCAAGCGCTGTCCCGCAGGCACCAGTGTGCTGCACAGTACACGCATTCACTGCAGGGGCTCTGATCTGCATATGCAGTAGTTTCTGTGTGCTGTTTCTATCAGCACAGGGAAAAAAAATCAAGGAAAAAAGAATGAGGGAAAGCCTTCAGATGTGAAGTTATTTAGCTTTTCTCTCCTACAGAAGAGGCTCATAACCTGATTTTGTTTCTGAAAAGACTTCTAAAAAATCGCTAAATGAAGCGACTGGGCATGTCTGAGGGAGGAAGGAGGGCAAGGCCTGGGGAGATGAAACCAATCTGCCGATGCAGAGTCCTGCCACGGGGGTTTTCCCCTGAAAGGCGTTAACACAGACACAGTGGTTTGGTAAGAACCAAGAGCAGAGCCAGACTAAAGACCATAAATGACAGTAGCCAAGGGAGGTAAGTAATCACAAACTGTACTGAATTAAGAAAAACTGAATAGCTACCTCTGAAAACGGGCTAGGCATCAGGCTTTGATCTGCCCGCCTCCTTGTATATACATGCAATCTTGGAACTTGATTGAATATTCCCACTCTGATTTTGTAATTAAAACATCATTTATACTGAGAATAATTAAGACAACTGTACATTTGATTTTAAAATCAGTTTTGAGTATTGTGCCTTGTCAAGCTACAAGAATGGTTCCTGCAGCTTTACAACTTAGCATTAAGAGGCAGACAGTGACCGCAGGCACCTGAGTGGAAGGTTTGACAGTTTGATAAATTAGGAATGACACTTGCCAAAATGGCTGTCCTTCCCTCGGCCTGCCAGTGGAGCATTTACACACTGTTAATTGAATTGGCAATTTGTGTAACAGTACCTGCCCCTGAGCTTTTGTAATGCTGGAGCTGCCATTTAGCTCTGATAATCCAGGATTTGGGAATAAGGACGAAAAGCTTCACATGATATTATTGCAGATTTAAAATGACAGTTGGGGACCTTGTTGCCAATTTCCCATTAAATGAGAAATAATTAACAATAGCAATAACAAAGTCTTATAAAGCTGGAAAGTTAAATTGACTTTTCAGCAGTAGTAAGGTTTGAAATTGCTTCTAGTGTGATTATCAGATTGCCCTTTCAGTATTATATACCCTAAATAGTATCATCTGATGGTCCGAATAGGCAATGTTTTCAAAGCCACCCTGTTTTATTAGTGTTAGACTCTTCTGATTTATCTGTGGTGGGTTTTTTTAATTTCTTCTTGCCATGTAAAAATTGAGTTATGTTATAATATTTCATACAGATAAAGAACTTAATAAAATATTAAAGATTCTGATTTCTGTGCTTATCAGTAATTGAGTGACAGCAGAAACAAAATTTTCAGCCATAGATGAATATTGTTAATTATGAGGTTGCTTTTTATAGTTGTACTTGCAGTTGTCTTTCCCTAAATGTCTGTAGTGTACCTAATGCCATCCTCTGAAATTACAATTTATCAGCAAACTATTATTTTTCTCTCAGGCTTCTTATGTTTTGATAATCTCTGTGAATACGTGCTAATGATTTGATGTCCAAATATCATAGTCACCAAAACCCATGTAAGAATTAGCCACCAAAGACCAAAGTCTCTGCTATCTTAAGGATAAAAAAGCAAAAAACAAACAAACAAACCAAAACAAAAATCAAATATTTAAAAGATGGAACATTTGCTGCATATCAGAAGGCTAACTTCCCTATGCAGACTTGCAGCTCTTATTCTTGCCCCAAGATTTATGACTTGTGGACTTAAAGTCATGTACTGAAGAGCAGGTGGAGCTACTTTCCCAAGATGGGTCATTCCTGTCACAAGAATACTTATGCATTCATAAGATGCCATAAGTACTAGGTGAAGCACAGAACAGTCTGATCCATTTCCTACATAATAAATAGTCTAAGACAGTACAGGTTTAATAATTTGCATGCTTGAAAATATCTTTTAATCTGACTACTCTCATATTAGGGCTGAGTACAGCTATGTACTGGGCAAGGACTGAAATACACACTCCCCAAAGACGACTGACAAATCAGAGGGGGATGCAGAATAGAATGATCCCACTCAACAGGCCTACATTAGCAATAAGTCATATTTGCTTCTTAATATTATGCTAGTCTTATAGTGGCTGTAGACTTGCATAGGGGATGAAAGTAGAAATATGAAAGGGGGCAAAGAAAAGGAGAGGTGAGCAAAGACAAGCTGATGTGGAGTAAAGAAGCAGCAGGATTCATGATGAAGCTTACGGTTCAAACATTTGAGCAGAAGGTGATATTTTTCTTGCTTCTGTAACTGGTGAAAAGCAATTGATCTTAGAGAATTCTGTTCTAGAGAAGGAGTTCAGTTAGAAAGTAAGCCTGTATAAAATTTTGGATGGGGTCCAGCTTAGAAGGAAAGTGTACAAGTCGGGCACTGGAAGGAGTACAGAGGGGATGCAGAAAGGCACCGGTTACCGTTTGGGTGGGTGCAGCCTGCTACCGTAGCCAGTGCTAAGACAAAGAGGAATGGCCAACAGTTCCAGCCCCAGTGGCAGACTCGTGCCGTGCATGGGTGCTCTTTGCAAAGGAGCGGCAGGTTTGTCAGAGAACAGGCGAGGGAATGAAGCAAACAAGGAGATAACAGGGAACGGGAGTTAGGGCACGCTATTGTATGCGCTGTTGAAGGTGGAAAGGAGAAATTAGCTTCTGTTGAATTGAAGGCAAAGTTGGGGTAGGAATTTATGACGGTGGATGAAGAACTAGAAAATAGGCTTCTGGATGTCCTACCAAGAAAAGCTTTAACTGATCGCTCTTTTTCCTCTACCAAGCTCTTCCAGCTTGACGCAAGGAAAGGAGGGAGGAAGGAAGTAGCTGTGACTGAATTGTAAGGTGTGATTGCAGGTACTGCAAGTCCCACAATATTTGTGGGAAACTATTTCCAGCAATTTGAAGTTTCATAGAATACTAGTTCATGCAGTCCAGAAATTCTGGATCTGTAATTTTTAAAAATCATTCATTACCTGGCTAAATATAGTACCTTTTTGGAGTGGGAAAGAAAGATCATCTTATGGTCTTATCATTTCAGACCACAGTCTGAGGCATGATACTGGGAAGGCTTTGTTATATGTTCTGACAAGTTCTTTGTGTGATTCAGTTGGGTTAAACCTCGGGTTTCGTGTTTGTAGTACGTGACAATGAAAATGATCCCTTTGAAAGTTTTCTTATGTTTAATTCTTCCAGAGTTTTAAAAGTATAGTTATCTCTAATAGGTTTACAAAGCTCTTTTTTTTTTTTTTTTCCTTTTCTTTTAATATTAGGGCATTGCATTTTTACGTAGGTTGTGATCCAAACTAAAAAGAAGTTTGCAATACAAATTAGTTTTATTCAAACATTATTAAAAGTTGTCAAGTTACTAGAAACTCGTGTAAGTAGACATCAATTTCCAGGGCCCTTCATGACATGTGGAACTCTGTTGCAGATTTACACATGCAGCAGAGAAGGGAATACAGGTACACTGGACAAAACTGGTTTACTTGTCTATGGTTTTGAAAGTTAGTGTGTTGCTGTTGACAAATTAAACCACAAATAATAGTGTCTATCACCACCATCTTTTTTTTAATTTATAAAGGAGAGAGAAGCAGGGGGGAACCCTACTGTAACAGACACCGTGTTCCAGAAATATGGTATAAATTCTGTAATACCTTTAAGTGTATTCCCAGAAGTGGGTTACTATACTGCTTATGTACCCATTTCTGGTAGAGGATTTTAAGTCCTTTCCAAGTCTGCTTCTGGAATTTCTCTCCTTATTACGTACTGTTTCTCAGTTTATACTATACATCTATTATCCTAGGATAATTATACTAAATAAAGGCATAGCAATACATGTGTTGATGAGGAATTTCCTTTCTTTGAAACACTAAGGATCAAAATTGCCTCTTATCTCAGGGGGAAGCTCAGTAGATAAGTTGTAGAGGGCACCCAAAAGGGCAGCAAATTAGACTGTTGATCCGTGCTGGAGGGAACCCATTTGGGGAGTAGCTATCTCCGGGATTCTCTTCCTTCCGTTAGCTGTCAGCTGAGTGTTCTGTGCATTCCTCTTACTGCAAGGTAAGAGTTTGAGAAGTAGTCAAACACATGTTATAAAGAACTACCTAGGTAAAAAATAAAGTACCTCGCATAGCACCGAAAGCTGATGCAGAATGGGATTGTTTCTCTGACTACAGAAAAGCCTCCTAAGGAACTGCTAGCTGTGTTCCACAATAGCTTCAATCTTCTGGTCCTCTTCTAGGGTTTATGAATTCTTCAGTGTCCACTGTCAAAACATCAGAAAGTCTGAAGACCACGGCTGTGCTTGGTCTCTTTTCTAGAAGCTGGTCTCTTCCTTCTTCAATGGCCTTCTGTCCCCCAACTTCATTCTAAAATTCCTCACCCATTTAAAAGCAACAGTACACAAGACTTTCTGTGTTGCAGCTATCCGCCCATTCCAGACACGTGCTTGGTTCTAACAAGCTTATCTTTGTCCTTTCCTCCTGGCTTTTCAGAGTTTCGTGGAAAGCAGGTTCACTTTGTGTTGTCTTCATGTCTTTCTAAAACTCACCTCAGAGCTTTTTCTCTTTACTCTTATTATAGGATTTCACGAGTGCCAGGAGCAGCCTGTTAATTTATTTTGTCTTCTGGTTAATTTTCACTTAGGACTCAGCAAAACACAAAACAATTATCTCTAATGCTCAGTATAGAATAATTCAATACTTGGACAGATAATTTCATATTTGCCTGGTCCTAACCGAAAAAGACAGAAAACCTCCCCATACCCAGTTTTCACTGTGCTTGTTTATGCCTCCCTGGGAAGAGGCTGGAGACTCCCTGGGGAAGCTAGCTTCACAGTTTGAGCTACATAGTCTTATGACTGGCTCTTACCCTATGAAGCGTGATGTAAAACATGAAGGACTCCACATATACATTATTTATTGTGTAAGAATAATTGGTGAAGGTGGTTGCAAGACAAAGAGGATTGCAGAAGTTCTGGACAGATTTAAATACATGTGTTTATGTGATTTTGTGGAGTCTAACGAGTGTTATCTTCGGTGAAAACGTTAAATATGTCTGTTCAGGACTCACTGTTTTCCTGTACTTACCTTAATTTTTATATCAGCTAATGAGAGAAACTGCTAGTCTTGCAAACTAAAGAGCAATTAAAAAAATCTGTTTTTCAGTCCTATCACATAACTATTACTGATATTCGGTGTCTGGTGAAATCTTCCACAGTGTGTTTGCAGGAGCTTATAAGGGAATTTATAACACCAATTGTTATTTTATGCCCACTTTTCTTGCAGAATTGTGTATGTGATAAGCAATATGGATAAGAAAGAGGTGAGAAGATCTTTGTATAGAATATTTTTTATAAGTCCTCTGAAAGGGTCTAGTTTAGAACCACCAATGCGTTTTGCAAATAAACAATTTTTGCGTCAGGTAGACAGTGAATTTGCATGTGACTTTCTCCTCACTCTCAGGTGAGTGGTCTGCATATAAGCTTAAAGGGACTTCCACTTAGAATCCTTCTTTTCATACTGTGCTTTGTATGAAAGAGTTTCAGAGTCCTCGAGACACCGAGCAAGGATAAGAAAGTTTTTTTTAGCTTGGGAGTGAAGGCAACCTTCAGAATATGAGAATGCTTGCTCCCTGTGTTCAGTTATTTATACCTAGTCCAAGAGTGTCAACAGAAGTAGATACTACCTGAACTCAGAATAGTTCCTAGCCCGAGTTAAGATTCTCCCAGGAGAGAAGCGAGAATTTTTTTTTAATCTGAACTGGTATAGCTTTTTATTTTTGTATGATAAGGGGTTGTGGCAATTGGAGACTAAAGCAAGGAAATGATTTATATAGCTTCTGAATAATATTAAATAAATAAATTCTGATTATTTTTTACTTACTCTTGCAATGGGGGCACATTTAGAAGGGGTGAATCTTTACTGTAGCCGTATATCTGACCCACCTTTGATGTCGAATTTTGAACATAATCTAAAATTTACAGTTTTAGGCTACACTAAAATATGATCACAATTCTTCCAAGAATCACAAGCAGTTGAGTTTTCTATAAATGCTATAAATCCAAATTGCACAGGGTTTCTTTCTGCTCTGCACCACTCTGTCTAACCCCTTAAACAGGGATCAGAACAGTTGGATGCTACTGAGCCCAGTCTTGGGGAATTTTGGTTCTTAATCCAAAATTCAGATCTCATGTTTGGTGATTTCAACATATGCTGCTAAGTTTTGATTTGGAAGAAACGCTTCCAGAGTAAGATATTTACTGGGACCTTTTGTGGCTAAAGTTTGAAGACAATTTAACTTTGGTTGTGTTTTGTTATTTTAATTGTGCATCTAGGAAATGATAAAGAGAGATTTTGCTCACTTCATTAAGGGAATTTAGTTGCATTTGCTGCAGTGAGAAAGAAAAAGGTGTTTTGCTGAATATGTATTTTTAAAGGGCATATGGTGAGAAAACAAAAATTCTATTTACATGTAAATGATTTAACAGATTACAGTAAGAAACTAGAATACTACCCGCTCCTCAAAATGATGTGGTGGTAGAGGTGGCTGGGTCTGTGTCGAAAAGTGTGTGGGATTGGTGCTGGGTTTTTTTTTTTATACTGCATGATAATAATTCAAATTCAAGCCCATATAATAATCACATTGAGATCTTTCTAACCAGACATATAAAATATTGCTCAAAATCATAAGTATGATTTTCAGACTTCAAAATTCTAAGAGTATATGATGAGTAGCTTTACATCTACTGTTTTGTGTTTCTATGGCTCTGTTTTGCGGTGGAACATGAAAGCTGCTTACGCTATTTGTAACTTCTTCAATTTCAGGTAAGTGCCGTCTTGAAAGAGGTTGCACGTAAACTCACTTTCTTCTG
>NW_010542546.1:0-41031 GCF_000687285.1 Phaethon lepturus | reverse complement strand
TCCCTCTGTCTTGTCTGAGGTTTAGGAGGAAATATCTTTAAAAATCTCTTTACAATATATGACCCTGTTTACGTTCGCTTTCAGTGAGGCTTTAGCGTCACTGCCAGATCTTCAGATATTATGTTTACGTCCCTATAACCTACTGATTCCAATGAGAGAAGGCACTTTTTGCAAACCTGCACTTAATAGCTGATTTACTTTGGAAAATTGGATTCAGGCTACTGAATTATGTAATAACTTTTTTAACATTTTACTGCTTGTTATCAACAGTAAACATTAATGCACTTCTGAAGATGTTGCTCTTTGCTATAAACAATAAAAGTAATCTCTGTACATCTATAACCACCAAGAATTGCACCAATACACCAATAGTATTAAAATATGAAGAAATTTCCAACATACAGAATTTCATAAGGTCAATTCAGTAACAGTGTACATTTCAGTAGCATTTATGTTAAATTGTTTTATTGATTGTTAAATAGTTTGTAAACGGGAATGGTTTTTTTGTCTAATTTGTAGAATGAGTTGTTTTTCCAGTTTAAAAAGTTAATACTTCAGAGCCTGATGGGAAAATAGGGCAATAAGTATGATTTTAATACTACTTAAGCCCTGATAAAGAAGTTACTCCCCTTAGTAATTCGGAATTGCAGTATTAAAATACTTTTCTGAATGTAACATTTTAAGATGTAAAATAAATTCTTTAACTCTTTCAAAAGAATGTCCTGTATTCCTTTAATGCTGTATGCGGGTAAAGCAGTGGAAGAGCATTAGATATTTCACAACATAGTTTAATTCCAAAATGTCCAGCAGAAAATCATCTGGAATATTGTTTTGATGATATTGCTACACAGCTAGGGCCCAAAATGCCGTTTGTGCCAAGAAAGCTAATTTTTGTATTTTAAAATTTATTTAGCCAAAATCTGGATTAGCTATGTCACATCCCCTTAACCACAGGCATGTAAACCTCAGGATAGACAGCTGTTCGGATGTTTCAGACTGGGACTCCTGCCCTCAGCAAACATATTTGATTCTCCTACATGGTCACTTGGCTGCATGTACTCATGCCCATATGCTTGGATGGCATTGTGCCTGCTCACTAGTTGGTCAAACTGTTCCATTAGGGCTTTGACGCCAAGCTAACAGGTTGGGTTGGGCACCATCTATGACAGCATGCGTTCTATCAGTTCCGAAGGAAATCTTTCCTCAGGGGCAAGATGCCATGCTGCATAACTTGCCTTTTTGCATTCATCTTTCTTGCCACTTCGATGTTCCAAACAACCCAAAAAGAAGAAAGGAGAAAAAGACAGATTGAGGAGAAATTTTTGGCTTTCAAAGAAGTAATTGTCATTGTAGCTGTGGCATAAACTCACGAAGTTCACAGGCGATTTAGAAATGCATGCAAAATGAGTAGTGTACAAGCCCTCAGGCAATCCGCATTAATTCAAGCTTAAATCGGACAACACCACAAGTGGGCAAAGCGTAAAGGAAGTAGAAGAGTCACTGAAACATTTTGCAGTTTGCCTTAGATAGCTGGAAAAGGCCATTGTAATAGTCTCGATGATGCTTTATGTTTGCAACAGCTGATAGTGTCGGGGGAGAAAAAGTTAGCATGCTTTCAGGTTCAGTGTCATCTTCCTACAAACTTTTTGCTTTCCTTTTATTCTTAGACTATTGTAGCTGCATAAACACACTTAACTATGTGAAGATGAATATAGTATTATTTAGACATAAAACCAGTAAACGCAGAACAGTTTTAGGAATAGTCATCAGAAGTCAAGAAAATAGGAACTAAGTTACTAGAAAATATTGTGCTCAGTTGGTGATACCTCCAAAATCAGATAGTGAAGAGGCAGCAGTGTCTTAAACAAAGTAGATGTTCAGTGAGCCTGATCTCAAACGCTGGGTAAATGATAAAATGTATATACTGATTCAGAACAGGGAACTGCCTCCAGTGATGCCTGTATCTCAGAGGTAAGACATTACCCTGATTTACACCGCAGGAGCTGTTGGAAGTCGGTTGGCAAGAGTAGAAATTTTAACGTTTGCTTTTTGCTGACAAACACCAAAAGGATTTACTATGGCCTACAGAAAGCAAATATAAAACTGTTCAGAAGTGAATTTTTTACCATCAAACATATTAATTGCTTTTCTTGTTTCCCTATTTTCTTTCCATGAGTCCTGCTGCATTACACTTTGGGACACTTTCTTGTCTGCCATGTTGCTATTAATTTTGTTGTTTCATTTCAAATAATTTTGGAGAAGTCTCATTACATGAAAGAAAACAAAAAGTTGTCAGGGTTCCAGATGCATATACTGCTGTAAATGTGTTCTAAAAACTTAATGCTGTGTCAGTTCTAATTAATATAGATTTATTAAAACTGGCATGACTTTTAGACCATTTTTATTGAAGCAACTGAGAATAAATCAGACAGAAAAGCAACAGATGACGGAGTTTTAAGCAACTTAGTGACCTAAATCACTTGTTAGTCCCTGTCTCTTCTTGGATAGGTTACACAGTTCCCATTTTTTCTACTGAAAGTGAATTATTTGGATAATGAGAAAAAGAAAAAAAAAAAAATCAGATGATTACTTTGAATTTAGTTATAAGACTGACTGTGATGCTTTTGTTACTAAGTGCATAGACAGGACAGATACTGACCTCTCAAAGTTAGAAGCTCCATTTCAAATTACTCTGCTATTCGATAACTGTGTTATACTTACTATTGTTTTCCCACTTTATGTCTTAATGCTCATGTTGCTTAATGTAATCTCAAATACTTGGTATGTTGTTAATATAATTCTAATGTGAAGTAAGCATGTTTCAGTTTAACTCATCCATATGTACTTAAAGCAGTCAATATTAGTTAAGAAACAAACCTGTTTTCTTTCTTTCATTCCTCCTCCATTGTTAAACAAGACTTTCATATCTTTACTACTTTGCCAGTGCTGGTCTAGTACCGATGGCAAGAGCTGAGCCTTGGTTTTGGGGTGGGGTTTTTTTCTTCCTTTGAATAAAATCAGTATAACATGATTATTTAATATAAAGGCTCAGGAGGGGTCTTGGACTCAAATGTCTGTCTTTAGCTGTTGTGGGATTTTGTTGGATATCACTAGACACTGAGTAACATAGACTGAGAGCGTTGACAAAGCATGAGTATAAGAGCCAGGAACAGAAGAGCTGATCTTGGCACTGCTGCTGTCTTTCTTCAAGACTTTGTCTAACCCCAGGCATGGGAAATTTCAGGGACTTGTGGTCTTTCAGAATTAGCCTTAGACCTCTCTCTGTACCTCAGTTTATTCATGTGTGAAATACACTAACTATGCACAACTAGTTTTGTCATGCTATATGAAATTCCTGGATGAAAAACACGGCAAGAACGCAGGGTACGATTTTGTGTAATAACACAACCTGCTTTGCAGCAACTGTGGAAGTCGTTAGGGAAGAAAAAGGAGAAAATAGTTCATAATTTCATAGTAAGATGTCCCTTCTTTCTGTTTTGGGTTTTGTGTCATGGTCAGCAGCATTTAGGGGATAGTCTCAGCAGAATTTCCAGAGCCTGCTTTCTAATTCAAACTTACTCTACGGTAAACTGTTGAGATGAGCCATTGTGATCTATGAGTTCTCTATAGCCTTATGGAAAAGTATGATTGAATGATTATTACTAATGGACATATAGAACATAAGTAATAACATATCAATGTGTTTTAACATGTAGTGTACATTTGACAATGGTGTCTAGTTTGTTTTGTTTGTTTTTATTTTTTGCTGGTAGACTTACAATACATATGGATATTTTGTAGTCGTAATTGTTGTGGCTTTTTGAATTTTTTCCTTGCTGTTGTGATTGCGAGTAGTGAGCACAATATGTCAGGTAATTCTTGGTAGAAAAAAATTATTTTAATACTTGTTAGGAACATAATCAAAAGATAAGTGAGTTTAAAAAAATTATTACTCCTGTTCTAGTATAAACTAGGAACATTATAAAACAATTCTCAGTCTTCTGCTATCAAGAGCTATCCTTTATCTCTTGTATAACTTGGCTGAAAACATCTCATTATTTATACTTACTAACCACAGATAAGATATTAACTCGGGTTAAATAATAAGCCATCTATAAAAGCTCTACAAAGCAGAGCAGGCAAATTCTCTGTGTTAAAGATGTAGAAACTGAGGGACACAGAGGTGAAAAAGTTTATCGGAGGCTTCCCACTAGGCCAGTGGCATATTTAACAAACATATTTAACAAACAAAAGGAGTCCTTGCCACCAGGGTACTGCTCTGTCCTTTATTTTTGCATGTAAATATGTTTCTGCTTCTCAATAAGTGAGAGAGAAACAGAGAGTTAAACTGAACCTTTTTTTAGAACAAAAAATTCGATCTAAGGGTGCCGGGGGCTAACACTATTTATTGTCAGCAAAACGAAGTAGCTACTTTGCAGAGAAAGTATGTTTAGGCTGTGGTTCTACAAATACTGATACTTATTAATAGCAGCAGAGCACCATAGATTTTAATTAATTTAGGCATGGATGCACAATCACAGTTCTCTTGGCTTAGTCAGAGGCTGTTCCGAGGGTTAATGCCAGCTTTATCCTTTTATACAAACTTCATGCTGGCTGGAGGAAGACAGGACATTCCTGAATAAAATCTGAGGGTTTAAAGTTAAGTCTTCAAAAGATTTGTCAACAGAGGTGAGTTTGCAGAGGGAGCCTGTACCAGTGCAACGCCGTCTTGTCATGTCGCTGCAGGATGTTGGTAGAACTGCTAAACCTGGATTTACGGTATTGCCAACCCCCGCTGCCATAGCTGCAGATGCTAATGGGGTTCTGATTCAGCAGAGTATTGAATGCTTGATCCAATCCTGTTTAGCAAAACATTTTGCTTGTGCTTAGTTATTGTACGGTACCTTATAGCTAACTCTTTTCAAGTGAAGTAAGCGTAAGTGAATACCTAAAGGTAAACACGTGTTTAAGCACCGAAGAGGAGCACTTAAGCTTCATAAGAACTGAATGATTCAGACTAATGATGGTTTTGAGCTGACATATACTAACTCTGGAGGAATACTTAAAATTTACCATTCGTCAAAAACCATATTATTGTGTGTACTAATGATTTTATTATATTCTGAAGTACCTTTGTGTCCCTTCAAATAGTGATCTCGTTGATAAAATATTTAGTGTTTTGCGATTATTCTTCCCTTAATGTCTGCAGCTTGTAACTGTATTGGGTGTGCATGGCAAGGTTTTGGTAGACGTGGTGGTTGCAGGGGTGGCTTCTGCAAGAAGCTGCTAGAAGCTTCCCCTGTGTCCGATAGAGCCGATACCAGCCGGCTACAAGACGGACCCGCTGCTGGCCAAGGCCAAGCCCAAGCCCAAGCCCAACAGCAACGGTGGTAGCACCTCTAGGATAACGTATTTAAGAAGGGGGAAAAAACCATCAGGCAGCATTTGCGGATGGAGAGAGGAGTGAGGACACGTGAAAACAACTCTGCAGACACCCAGGTCAGTGAAGAAGGAGGGGCAGGAGGTGCTCCGGGCACCGGAGCAGAGATTCCCGTGCAACCTGTGATGAAGACCATGGTGAGGCAGGCCGTGACCCTGCAGCCCATGGAGGTTACTGGTGGAGCAGATCTCCACCTGCAGCCCATGGAGGACCCCACGCTAGAGCAGGTGGATGCCCGAAGGAAGCTGTGGCCCAGTGAGAGGCCTGCGCTGGAGCAGTCTGTTCCTGAAGGACAGCATGCTGTGGAAGGGACTCAGGCTGGAGCAGTTTGTGAAGAACTGCAGACCACGGGAAGGACTCATGTTGGAGAAGTTCATGGAGGACTGTCTCCCATGGGACGGACCCCATGCCAGAGCAGAGGAAGAGTGTGAGGAGCCCTCCCCCTGAGGAGGAAGGAGCGGCAGAAAACAACATGCGATGAACTGACCGCAACCCCCATTCCCTGGACCCCTGTGCCGCTCAGGGGGAAGGAGGTAGAGAAATCAGGAGAAAAAGTTGAGCCCCACAAGCTTCTCTTTGTATCTTTCTCTCCCCTGTCTAGCTGAGGAGGGAGAGTGATGGAGTGGCTTTGGTGGGCACCAGGCAGCCAGCCAAGGTCAACCCACCACAGTAACTTATGCATGTACTTGAAGGAAATGGAATTAGTAAAAAAGAAATTGCATATTTTAAATGAAAATGAACATGTGATAATGTTTAGCTAGCAAATTCTCCTAGTCCGCATACTTCTGCGCTAATCTTCAGGCTCTGTATTAAGCCGAAGGCTACTTTTTCTCAAAATCCCCAGTGGCAATCACTCTCTCTTCAGCCTTCCCATGCCACATCAAAGACAAACTCGGGGAGAGAAAGGTAATAGGAAGGACTTTATTAACCTATCCATTTTATGTAGGCTACCACTCTTTCTGCATTAACATGTTCATTACGTGACCTAGCTGGATTTGCCTGAAAAATTACAATAATCCTTATGCTCCTGTCGATGCCTTTTTTCCAGAATACTGGGTGTATCTGGAGAGGCAGGTGTAGGATGTGTCTCCATGGCTCACATGACGTTAATGAGAGTGATGCTAATGTCAATGCCCGTGTGAAGACCTAGGTTTCCAGCAGTTCATTTTCCTCCTGTTGCACAGACAACTGAGCACACCCTGCATAAAGCTGTGGTTTCTAGCCTGACACTTGCAGGCTAAAATTTTGCCCGTTTACTTTAAAATACCAGGCTGTGAAGTGTGGGAGTTCAGGTGCTGCTAAGCAAGTGCCTTAGCTGTCCGTCATACACGTCAAGACAATAACCTTGGCAGCCATTTTAGCCTGGGCCTCCCCCAGTGTGGGCCCAAGCTCTCAAAATGGTGTCCACAGCTGCTACTGTGTTGGGTGGTGCGAGAGCTGAAGGAAGTTCTGAGGACAGCAGTCATGTCGTACGGCCAGGCAACCTCTCCTGCAGAGCCCTCTGCCTTCTCCTGACAGAAACCTCTTTCTAAAGCAGAGGTTTGGAAAGGTTTTTCATGTGCCTTTGAAAACAAAGTTGGAGAAGAATGAGCAGTCTCTCCCCAGACCTTTTTACCTACTGGTTGGTGTGTTTACTGGGAGGCCTGAGATGGCTCCCACGCTCTCACTGGAAGGATTGAAATCTGTATTTCCCATACTGGAAGAATATGCCCTATTCACTTTCCTCAGCCTACAGATTGCCCCTAGATTTGAGGGGATGCTTTCTGCTCTGGATCTTCCCATCTGGTAATTTTGCTGATCTGCTAGAAGTAGCCATGGCTCTAGTCTTTCCTTTGAGGACTGATTGTATAGGTTATCAAGTAGTCATTTTGGTGGTGTTTTTTAAAATATTATTTTATTTTATTTTTTTAAAAAAGGCAGCCAACTGCCATTTATTGCCAGTACCTAGTCCAGAAGGCACAAACTGAGCATTCCTACTGAGTGCCACCATTCTAGAAGGAAACCACAGGCTTTGTGTGAAATGGGCACTGAGCTGCACCAGTGATGTGGAAACATGGAAAAGCAAAAAGTAAGGTATGTGGATACTTCAAGTGGTTCAGTGGCAGCTAAATAACGCTCTCGAGGATCAAGAATCTTGGATTTAGGTGCCCTGATTACCCTTTTGAATCTGGTCCTAAATAGTGTTAAAATATGTTGAAATTTTACTAATGTACTAATCTGGAAGCCGCTGAAACACATGCTTAAGTTGTAAATTCATATGTAGTTCCACCTACATATGCTCCATTTGAAGAAAACTTGCTCCATTTGAAGAAAAGCTTGTACTTATGAGGTTTGCTAGACTGGAGCCTAAAGATGACCATTTACACCAATGTACGCCAAAAATTGAATGCAAAGTTAGTTCATTTGCACATGCAAGTTTTCATGCAAATATTTTCATTTGCACTAATCTTAATTTGCACGAGAACTGTCTCTGCATCTGTAACTGGAAGTTGTGACCAGAAAACTGTGTGCAAACCTTTTAAAAATCGGACCTTGAGATCAGTGTGATTTTTTATATGAATATAGTCTTTTAGTTGTTCAAAATCCAATCACAGAATTTCTCAATTCAGTCAGGAAAATATATCAAAATTAAGTATGCAATGTAGCAGTAAACTACCAGGGTATGGACAGGTTTGCAGAAGTTGCTCTGAAATAGAGAGTGCAAACTTGTATAGCATCAGAGGCTTCACAGGAACAATCCATGTGTACGCTTTTACTCCTGGTAAATGTCATGTAGTTAGGAATATCTTTCATTTGAAGAGAAACTGTTGTGTGGTTTTGCAGTAAGTGTGTGCATGTAAGCTACCAAACAGCAAGTGAAGTTCGTCCTTGCTTTACTCTAAGGGCACTGATTCATATATCAGAACCCTTGTTCAGGGTTATTAATTTTTATTGATTAATTTTTGTTTATTTTGCTTCTCAAGTGTATTAGGTATAAAGGCATCCAAACTATTTTAATTCTGAATGAGATTGTCCAGAAAGCAGAGTTTAATGCAAGTTGACTTTGAATTCTCACATTTAGTTAATTCGGACTAGTTTTCTTGAGCACTTCCAAATAGTTAAACTCTCAAGCCTGAAGGATTAAGAACACATGCGTTTAGCTAACAAATACAAATATTTTTGTCACTTTTTGAAATAATACTTGTGTTGTTGTTTTA
Source organism: Phaethon lepturus (assembly GCF_000687285.1). NCBI lineage: Eukaryota > Metazoa > Chordata > Aves > Phaethontiformes > Phaethontidae > Phaethon > Phaethon lepturus. Next base: position 32,394 of record NW_010542546.1, on the reverse strand, counting down.
AAACAACTTGAGTGAATCCTGAAATTATTATGGAACTGAGTGTTCTAACAGAGTGCATTAAAGCACCACACACACACCACTGAGAAATGTTTAACCAACCTTCTCTGGCAGGGGTTTAATTTTCTGATCACCGTTCATAGAATTTCTAACGGAAGTGTTTTCTTATCTTAGCCAAATTGTAAATGTATTCTTTGGATAATTTTACAAACTATAAAATACGTACATATGTGTTCATTCCAAACTAATTCTGGCTCGTAAGCAGTTAGTTGGAACTGTAATACCCATAACAAGTTGAAATTAGAAAAAAAACTTACTTTGACGAGAATCTACTTTTGAAACTAAGGAAATCATATAAAAACACGAACTGTATATTACTATGGCACCTGCTGTTTTTCAGGTGTTTATAACATAGCCATAAAAATTCATTCCAGGCTGAAACTTGGTATTTAAAAGTCTCAGCTCAGCAGGATTTTTAATTCAGATTTGGTTTAAATTAGTTTGACTCTTTTTCAGTTATAAAATGCAGGGTGGAGGAAAGAAATTTTGATGTGTCAAATATAATTTTATTCATTCCTCTAGCTGAAAAACAGTTTTGCTTTATAAAGATATAATTTGCAGGTCGTTAGCCCATAAGATGGAGTAGGGAGCCAGGGTATCAAAGGGGGAAAAGAGGGAGAGAAAGACTTGCCATCCAAGAGTCTGGCATTTGCAAGTGCTTAATGTCTTCTGTGAGAACATTTACCACGGATCCTTACTGAGCTTTCATAAACTTGTATCCGAGATATACAGCATTTTTTTAATTGAAAAAACATGCTTTCACTCAGTAAAGTCAATAACTCATACTTTAAGGTCTGTTTTGTCATATGTCAATGACTGGTGGATGAATTATGTTCAGGCATAATTGATTTAATACTTTCTAACAGTGACATTAAAGAATCTGAAGCAATCTGGGACCTCAACTTCCTCTGTCTTTTACTGGAAGCTGGGCACCTACAATCAGTCTGGCTCATCTGAAAAATCCACCCTCCTGTTGTATTCAATGTACGTAAAACACAAAACCAATTTTAATTAACTGAGAATCAGATAGAAAGATTGACGTAATTTACAATGCACCACCACTTGTACATTGCTGATACGTATATGTACATATATGCACATACTGGTATCTCTCCTTACAAAGACCAGTTGCAGCAGAACTTGGTAGATGACTAGGCTGAAATTTTAAAACGTTGCAGGAGGCTTTGGGTGCCTCTTTGCCCAAATGCTCTGGGCCACATTTTCAGCTGTTTTAAGAAAACTCATCTCCAGGTGAAGCCTGTATAAGCTCTGGCTGCCGAACACTATTGTGAATCAAGCTCTTGAGGTACAGAAAAACTGAGCAAGGCAAAACTGGAGGACAATTTTTTTTAAACTTAGTTAGCAAAGACTCAAAATGGCTAGTATTAATTTCTTTGAACTAATAAATTAGTATTGTATTCTTTGAAAGAATACATTGTGTGGTATTCCTCCTTATTTTTAATGCTGTTATACAATGGAATGCATTATCATAGTGTTCCTTCCTCCCATCTGTTCCTGAAAAAGAAAAAAAAGAGGTATATAACATTACAAAAGGGCTCTTGGAAATGTTTATGCAAATACCACTTTTCATCACTACACCAAACCTGGAGACAAGCTAGCAGAGAAAGTGTTCTTTCTTTCCCATATAGGGGCTATGCATACTTTTGCTTTAACAATCAATCCTGAAACGTGACATTTTCGCTTTCAGTTCATCTTGCGGTACAGAGCTCTAAAGCGATGTGTCTGATGCCCCATGAACGATTAGCATATAGTGATGTTACTCTCATTGTGAGGTACTGCCAAACCACAATTTGCCAGTACTGAATGTCCTGAACTGCAATAGGATAATTTTGATACTCCAAGCTTGGCATTATCTCCATATCTCGGGTTTTGCTTGAAATTTAATTCTCATGTCTGTCCTAACGTGGCTATTTTACCAATAAACCAGACATGTTTATTGTTTCTTTCCTTTTTTTTTCCCCCTATTGTTCATGCTTTGACAGTTCCATAAAGTTTATTTCTCCCTGCTGCTTAGTGTCTTTTTATTCTGTTTGTTTTTCTCTACTTCCAGCTGGGATATAGTTTAATGAATTATTTTTCAGTGCGTGTGATACGGCTTTTATGGCCTGCCTTTGGAGATTGTGATTAATACAGTTTTCTTCTGTTCTTTGCCCTGACCTGATTCCAAGTACTCGGTGTAGTGATCATCATTGTATTAAGAATATTGAGATGATATTATCCATGTTAAACCTGGAACGTATTTTCATTCATTCTGGTTTTTATTCTTCTGCCTGGATTTTTATTTTTAGTTTCAGTCCTGAAATTTTTATTTATGTGCCAATATCTGCTTTCCTGAATAATTTGTTTTAAATGATGTGGAATTTAGGTTTGTGTCATCTTTTTTTTTTTTTTTTTTTTTTTTGTGAGTTTATGTTGTTCAAGTCATTCAGCATGTCAGTCAGGTTTGATTCCAGCTGTTCTTTCAAGAGACAGGAACCTCAGGAACATGGCAGCCATGACCAGGAATACACAAACTTAGCAAAACAATCCTAATGGGGAAGAGATAAAGGCATGAGAGAAGAGATGGAAAGACCACATTTCACTTCTGGTAAATCCACACCTACTGACATAGATTTTCAATTTGCATCTTAGCCCCTTGGCAGCTTTTCATTCAGACAGTTTGAAAATATTTTCTTCTTATCCCAGGTTATTTTGTTTTACTTTTTAGAAAAGGATGTTAGGTCAACTCATGGCTAGCTACCCTTTACAATGAGAAAAAATGTGCAGAGTCAGCATAGCTGATTCTAGCATGATCTTTCCTTTGTTGTTTCATAGGTATGCTCAAACCTGACAATGAGATATCAGTAGGTTCAAGAGTTTGACTTCTAAGACTGGTCAATTTTTTTTTTGCCTCGTTGCAGGAGGAACTGAAGAGCATGCTGTTATTGGTAACTTGTCCGCTGGGAGTTGGTCTGAGACCACCAACTAGTGTCATAGTTCTCAAGTAGAAATGTGAGCTCAACTCAAACTCTAACTTGGTGGAAAAAGATTCTGCCACATGTCACAAATCCCTAGTTACTTTCAACATCTGGTTTCTTTCAGCTTATGAATGTCGTATTTAAGTGGTTCCCTTTCAAGGCATAGGAATCCTCCCCATCTTCTTACTTAGAAGAATTCTTTCCCTTTCTTCTCAGAAAAATTCCATTCCATCTTTCATAGTTTATGTTTCTAAATACCTCTTAGTTTTCTGTGGTAAATTAGTCATACTCTTCTCCCTGCAAGTGCTCTGTAACATTTAGTTGTTCAGGTTTTCCAAAAGATGAGGGAAACTGGGTTCTTTGGCCTTCCTAATAGCTTTCAAGGCTGTAGTTTCATCAGTGCCTGTAATGCTCTTCAAATTATACACATTCCAGCTTGAGATGTCTTTTGGTTTTCCTGATGCAGCATGGATTCTCCGAAGTGGAGTGAGATTATTGAGAGATTTCTTGCTTTGGATTTTTGGATTTTCTTCAATAGTTTGCTAACAGAAAATCACTTGCCAGAGAATCACTTTGGTTAGTTGTTATGACTTCCCTGGCAACAGCAAGATGTGATCTTTTTATGTATCTTTACGCAAGCTAAACCATCATTTCTTGTTTTAATTACAGAGGTAGTAATTCCTTCCCTTAGATACATTTCAGTTTCTAGTGCTATTATCTCAGTTTTAGTAATTAGTCTGTACTAAAATTTGTACCACTAATACTTACATTCCTTAGACTTTATTATTATATTGTCAGCACTGTCCACACCACTGTGGTTATTTCAGCAGTAATTGTAGTGTTTTACTGAGCAGTAGTTAACATTTTTCAGAATTACGTCATAGGATATGTTAATACAATATAAAGTGACACATTATCTACTGTGTGGTCTTAAAGCATAATGGGACACATGAATGCCAGTTAAATAATCTAGTGAAATAACATGATGATCTTTTCTCTGGTCTACTTAAGCCTATATAAACAATGTTACTTTCTTGTGATATTGAAGTGATGGTTGTAGAATTACTGTGAAAAATTATAGATGCATTAGAATGCTCTAAATAAATAGACCTGAAGTCAGCAGCAAAACAGTCTTGGTGAAGGCCCAGATGCTATGTGTGAGGTTCAGCAAACAGAGGAAATGGGTAACAGAAAACACTCAATGACATCTTGAAAATGTTTCCATAACTCTCAGAATTTAGTATTGGATAACAGGTACATCAGAAATAGATTTATTGGTATGCTTTGTGAGCAGGAAAAATGCATGTGTGTTAATTTTTTCTACGTAATTCTGAGTCAGTCATTAGATCTATTGTCAAAGTAATTTTTATTTGCATTTCTACATACTGTTGGTTATTTCTAAGTGCATATATGGGATTTTCAGCCAGAGTTAATTTGGATATTGCTAGCAGTGTAGTCCACAAGTAACAAGGTTTTTGACTTTGTTGTCGTTATCAGTGTCCTTTAAAGCCTGAAATGAACTTTAAAGATAGGCAAAATATCCCTAGTGTGTATTTTTTACTAGAAAATGAAAGCATAAAACAAAAGCTGGTCTACTTAATTTATCCATTATTGGGAGGATATACATTGAAATTTTGTGTCTTTTTTTGTTGCTTTTCTATTTGACATTACTTATGCACTGAAAATTGGAAATTTTTTTATTTCACAATTTAGAAATCTGTATTCTTGTGCAGAGTACAAAATCAATCGTATCAATACCATTTTTTTCTACCTTCAACACTCATGTAACGTTTTTTATATTCACTGTGTACAAAGTAAATGACTATGATATCTGCAGGCCATGGATAATCAAGCCCTTTTGTGCTTTCAAATTTTACCATAAAGCCAGGTTGTAAGCCATTTAATTTCTGTGAATCAGAAGGACCATTCGTATGAATTAACTGCTCGTTGGTATGAGTACAGAGGTCTTTTTCTGCCAAAGTGAATAGTTGTGATAAATACATGAAAATAAGGTTCAAGATTAGAAACAAAAAAGACATTAGTCCCATATAGAAGAATTTAGTCACTAGTTTCTTCAGGAGAGGTCAGTTGTCTACTATCAGAAATGAGTCAGGAGAGGTCAGTTGTCTTCTGTCTTCAATATAGTTCTTTTTTAGTTTCATACAAGAATTCATTTAATTCCCAAGAGTGGTGGTTTAGTTACTGAGATAATTCCATGTTTAACGGTTGCAGAACTTTTATAGTCAATAGGCCAGTTGTGTTATGAGTTGTTTTATTTTAAATAAGAAGCTGGTATTATTTCCTGTCACAAAAATGATATTTCTTTTTCCTTTCTGTCATTTGACAGTAAACTTTGTTAGTTATGAAAGCAGATCATTCTGTGTATTATATGAGTCACTTACTATTAGTCTCACTTTTTACAGAATTGAATCTGCCTATTTTCTTCACTGGTGGGAATATGAGTTTATTGTTTTCGACTCCTGCTCAAAGAGAGAGGCGGATGCTAGTGGCATAACTGGAGGAAATTTTTTTTTATCCTTTTTCACTCTATCTTTGTGGGCTTGTTGAAGGACAGAAGATATCTGCCCCCTCCCCAGCAGGACATACTGCTTCACTTTTTTCCTTCCCCAGCAGAGGAAATCACACACTTCTGGCACTTTGACACATCACTGACTGTTAGAGAACATGGAGCCCCTGTTTACTACTTGTTCTTGAGTCTTAAACAGCCCTCCACTGCTTTTATTATACCATTAATTTCACTTAATGCAGCTGCATTTCTAGTATGCTTGGCTAAGCTCTGAAAATTAAGTAGAGGGTACTTTGTTATAAAATTCACTGTAATGAGCTCTGGTGGGACAGGGTCTGTTAAGTTTGGAATTACCTCAGGCCATTTCCAAAGGACGACTTAAAATATTTCACATCCATAAAAGTTTGCAACTAGATAAATAGCCAAAGGTAAGGTTGAGAAGAATAAAAACACAGCCCCGCAATATGCACTGGATGAAATATGAACATTTTAAAAACCAAATTGTTACATTCATTTTAAACATTTATTATCTCAAATAATTTGTTAAACAGAAAGTTTTCAAGCCGACAGCATGTAAATTTTAGGTGTTTGGTTGACACAGTGGTTTTTATGCATACTCTTTTTGCTTTTGGTTTCTTAATCCAGACCATGCATTCATGAAACTGGAATAAATTTAGGACTCCCTCTGGGTTTACATAAATTGGTTCAAGAAGGGGTCACACCTCTCAGTACAAAAACCTTATAAGAACTGCTGCAACTATTAGCCAATTAACTTAATGTTACAACTAACAGCCTGTACTGAGTACTGATCTCTGGTATCTGCCTAAATAAATGACTAATACGCCTTCAATTCCCTCAGTGTTCTTCAGCTATATGACCGCTGTAATGCTTTGCGGCTAATAAAATTTCAGATTGACTAATTTATTGGGTAGCTTTACCAAAACATCCAAGTAATCCTTTATATACTCATTAGAAACGGGTCCAAAATTAATTCTCTGAGGACTATGTGGAAAAGTCTCCCTGGGATCAGCATCGCTGAGCTTTGGATACATTGGCACAAATCGGGTGGAGGATCTTCTGTGGTTTTAGTGCAGCAATTTATCTACGTTTTGTAGTTAAACTTTAAGCGTGAGGTAATTAGAGGCCCCCAAGCTTGAAATTCATGCACCTTTTTTTGCCTTTAATAGACTCTATACGAACCTGCCAAGCTAAGTATTTGACGGATGCGAGTTGTATGTGGAAGCTCTGTACCAAACTTCCAGATAGGTTAAAATCTTGAAACTGTTTTCTTTTGTTTTGGGATTTTGAATGTAGAAATGAGTAGGAAGTCTGTCTGTTACTGAGGGTCAGTCTGCAGCCTATTGTGTCATGCAGAAATATTCACTAGTCGATAACCAAATACACTGTGGCCATTAAGTAGTGCACCTGTTGTCCAGATGGGCTAACAATAAACATGACACAGTCAATCACGCTTGCAGAATAGGGTGGACAGAAGGCTTCGGGGGATGTTTCCAGGGTCTTCCTCTGTTTATCTAGACCTTTACATCTATACTATTATGTGCTTGGGAGTATCTGGGTTAGTGCATTTCAATCTTGGAATCACTCTGGCAAGTTATTCCAAGGGGCTCCATGGAGTTTTGCATTTCTTTTGAGTTTTAAACTGAAATGGCAGCTCTCTTTTTATATACCTAAGAAAACTATTATTTTACAAAGAATGGAGCAATAAATCTCTGCATGTTGAGAAACATTAAATACCATCAAAATTGTTCTAACTTTAAATGCAAATAAAGCTTGTTCTCTCTGCTAAACTTCATCCATAACAGGGTATTTTTAGAGCTATGAATCATTTATTAGTTTAGATAATTTTATATTATGACAAGTTATTGAACACACAATTATGTGCAGTACTGCGATATAAAACACAGAATCAAACCCTATCTTTACTTAATAACCCCTTTATAAAAGGGTTTTGGACCAAAAGTACTTCAAAAGTCATAAAAGCCCATATCCCATTTCTCCCCTAGGAACATCCTTTATTGGATGAACAATTTGGAGAAAGGAGATATTTAGAGATTTTATTTGAACTTGAATAAGCATCTACCCTGTACACTATTTAAATATACTCCTTGCCCTATTAGCTTCAGTATTTAAAATATTGTGGTAAGTTTACCAACGTGCTTAAATTTAAAGTGAAACATCTAAGTTTTTTGGTTTTTTTTTTGATCAAGGTATAGTATACCAGGGGCATTGCTAAAGATCCACTTCACTCACAGTTTTGGAAAATAGTTACTTATTATTTATTTACTTTTTGGAAGTAAGTGACTAGAGAGAATATATTGTGTTAAGTCACCTCCAAATGTCCTCTTAAGTTTGTCAAACTCGTAAAACTAAATAGTTTTATTTCAGTATACTGAAGGACAAAATTCAGAAACAATTAATAAATCAGTTTAAATATTTCCAGGAGTTGCCAAAAAAGCTTGATGCCAGACACAGAAGTTTTCAGTAAGTTTAATGCATTATGGTGTGGATTGGGATTGTTGTACAGGAGCTAGCATGAAATGAGCAAGGAGTAAGAAAACAGTCTCAAACTATATAGTCAACAGATGCAAAAGTGTATGATCAGCAAGTGCTAGTATTTGGTCTCTTGCCTGTTGATATTACTGGCAAGAATGTCCAAATTAAGCATGTTGCCTCTGCAATATTACTTAAAGTGGTGCTCTGATGCCACTTCCCATCATTCCATGGTTCCAGAGTAAGAAATGAGGATGAATATAGATGAATGGGCCCATGTGAACCCTCACGAAGATCAACAAGGCCGAATGCAAGGTCCTGCACACCTGAGTCAGGGAAATCCCCGACGTCAGTACAGACTGGGGCATGGGTTGACTGAGAGCAGCCCTGCAGAGAAGGACCTGGAAGAGGAAAAATTGGATGTGAGCCAGCAATGTGCACCTGCAGCCCGGAAAGCCAGTTGGATCCTGGGCTGCATAAAAAGGAGCATGGCCAGCAGATCAACAGAGGTGATTTTCCTCCTCTACTCTGGTGAGACCCCACCTGGAGTACTGCATCCAGCTTTAGGGTCCCCAGACCAGGAAAGACATGGGCCTATTAGAATGAGTCCAGAGAAGGGCCATAAAAATAAGTAGAGGGCTAGAACACCTCTCCTGTGAAGAAAGGCTGAGAGAGTTGAGGTTTTTCAGCCTGGAGAAGAGAAGGCTCCAGGGAGACCTTATTTTGGTTCCTTATATAAAGGGGGCTTATAAGAAAGATGGAGGAAGATTTTTTTTTTTCCAGGGCCTGTGGTGACAGGGCTGTTACAGATTAAGTTTGATTGATTGTATCCTTTCTGAATCGTCTTGTTTAGCACCCAGCTCGAGCTGTAACCTGACAACTAATGAAAGAAGAATGGAAACCTTTACTTGGAGTTTATTTTGCGGGATCCTAGGGTCAGAGCCTGTTATGGTGACTGGTGTGCATAAATCCACTGCAGGACAAGGGGCAATGGTTTTAAACTGAAAGAGGGTAGATTTAGATTGGGCATAAGGAGGAAATATTTTACAATAATGGTGGTGAGAAAACAGATTCCCCGGAGAAGTTGTGGGTGCTCCATCATTGGAAGTGTTCAAAGTCAAGTTGGACAGGGTTTTGAGCAACCTGATCTAGTGAAGGATGGTCCTGCCCACAGCAGGAGGTTTGGACTAGATGATCCCTTCCAACAGGAGCTATCCTACGATTGTATGAAAAGGTTGGTGGATGATATTAGTGTTATGCCTAGTTTGTGGATTCAGTATCACACTTTGAAGAGAGCTGGAGCTCGTAAGATGCCATGTGGCCTTTTTGCCATAAGGAGATGGTGATGTTTGGACTTTTTGCTGCTGTAGGCATCATAAAAACACCTCATTCTATTTTCTGATTAATAAAATTAAATTATGTGGGACTTCACTTGGAATTTTTTCAGGTGTTTACCAAAGGACAAAAATACACTCTTACGTTGAGCCCAAATTATTGTCAATATAGTGCAATACAATATAGTAACCAAATTCACAAATTAGTGGGAGAAATTGCATCTTTATTAATTGCTTTATATTCCCTGTGATTGTAATACGGATTCTAAGGAAATATAATTTAAAAGCTGACATTGTGAATTATATTGTGACACTTGATTTGAAGCTCTGATGATGCCTGGAATAGTATAACCTCACTTTCCTTTCTAGCCAGCACTGTTTGAGAAAGAGCTTAAATATGTCACTTTCCCCAGCGCAGAGAAATTATTATTATTTGGGTGACTAACCTGAAAACAAGGGTAGGTCGCAACTCTTTGGAACCCCACTATCAATAACAAAATGAGGTAAGGGGCTACCTCCCCTTTGGTAATGAGTCTTTGAAACTTTGGTGGAGTGAATGGTAACATCTCTGCAGTGTGATTTTAATGAAAGCTATGAGTTTTTTTTAAATTCCCTTCAGGACAAGACTTTTTGGAATAGCAAACCCCACAGTTTAGGAATGGGGGTATGTATACATGTTCAGTGAGTAAATTTAGATTTCAACTTAATAAAAACCTCGTTCAGTATTTTCATTCCCAGCTATGTTGCCTTCTGGGGTTTCACATGCTTGAGAAAGTGATTCATTTCACCTCCCACAACACAGCTTTAGATCCTCTGATCATAATGAACTTCTTTCTCCTAAAGAACTTCCATGTGCTTGAAAGTGCCAATTCAAATCAGCTAGTGTGAAATAGCAAAATTAAAGGAAGAAAGAAGAAAATGTGGAAAGAAAAAATGAGATAGTGTAAAAGAGGAAAATATAAGATGGAAAAAGGGTGTGCTCAGTCCTTTCCAGGATTTTTTGTACAATGGGTTTTCCTTCATTAACTTTTAACAAATTAATTAAGAATTTCTTCTTATCTATTAATTATCAATTTTATCTTGCTTCTTGGGAAAGTTTCATAGCCTTTTAAAGTACAGCTAGACCTTTATCAGTGGCCACATTAACCCATTTACAGCTAGTCCACATTTGCCTACATTGTGACTGTAAAGACATGCCCTTAGCCCAGTGCAAGGTATTATGTGCCAGTGGTTCAAAAGGGTGTTTGAATCCCACAGAACAAATGTATTAGCAACACAGGTGTGTTGTATATGCAGCTCAGAGTGCAGCTGAGTCCCTGTTGCCTTGTTAGCCTTGTCAGCAATACTCAAGTGGCCATCTGAAGAGTCAACTAACTAGTGAACTTAAAACATCCCCTCAGTGGAGCCAGAGGCTTCTGTTTGAGAACAGAGTTGAGGTACAAGCCAGCGGGAGCTGCACCTTGAGCTAACACTGCAGTGGAGACCACTTCTTTGCTTCATGCAGCTTTTGGGAGGGTTGTAAACAAGGTACAACTTTAAAATTCTGTTTAGATTATGCCTAATTCTTCCTTTCAGCTTACATTCTTCAATTTTATTTTCTTTATTACAAGTGTTTTGATTTTCAGTCTATTCTTTCTGCCATCCACTTTTCCTTTTATCTATAAAGAAATCACAACTGTTCTTCTGAAGTTATCACTCACCAAAATAAGCCTTTCTCCTCAGAAGACAGCTGTCCATGAGCTTTCACAGCAATGTCTGTCTTTTCCTCTTCCAGCCATGTAGATGCCTCTTCATTCCTCAGATTCCTCTTCTCCTTTAGAAGAAGGGGTCACTATTATGTGAGAATTATTTTCAGAGAAGTTTGAAACAGAATTTTTCAGTGATACTTTTGGAAAAGTTGTGTTGATTTTGCCCAACAGTTAATTTTTTCTAGTGCATTCTCCACCTTATTTGTGGAAAGAAGTAGAATATACCTTACAATAATACTGCATTTGTAAGGCAAAGCCTTTGTGTTAAAGGACTTGTTTGTCAGTATTCACAGAAAATAACTTACTGCATTTCTGACTTGTCCTCCTACAACATTGTTGAGTGGAAATGTATTTTTGCAAGTAAATTTCTCAAATTTTCAGGTATTATTATCAAAATAAGATGATGTTGGATGTCCAGCAGACAATTTAAAATTATCCAAAATGCCCTTAAGCTAGCACATTCATAACGAAAAGTGTCAGAATACAAACTGTCTTCCAAGAGGATACTAAAAGAAATAAGAAAAACAGATAAACAGTGTCAGGTGTTACTCATTAGTTTTTCTGCAGGATGTATAAAGGTTGTGGGTGACAAGAGAGAAAAAAAAGGAAGCGTGTTCTGTGTTGGGTTTGAGTAGTCTTCATTCAACTCTCTCTTTATATTTTAGTTTAAGTATCATACTGTATTATACCCTGAAGAAAGTCTTTTCCATTTAAATTAATGAGCTTCAGTTACAAATTACATAGTTATGAAAATCTAGTTCTTCAGCTGGACTGAGGCATCACAAGAAATAGTATGTATAAGAATTAAAAGGCGATGTTGGAATGCAACAAAATATGAACAGAATTTCAAGGACATTATTTCAGTAAAATCTCAGCTCACAGACTACCGAGCTGTTGTAACAAGCAAATTATTTCTCTTCATAGCAAATGCATACATGTAGTACCTTAGGTTTGGTGGGTGTATAATAAAATGTAATTGTTGAGAAACTATTGAAATGCAATACATTATCAGCATAATTATAAAGCTCTTAAGGAAAAAAAAAGAGGGGATATATTTATCAGTGCTCATAGAAAGTGAGAAAGAGCTGATTTAAAGACTTAAAGTGTTATCTTGCAAAACAAAACTTTGCCCCCAAAGTTGAGGTAACCATCTGTGTCTATGTCTGATTCAAGTACTGTGTGGGGAATGAATTCTGATGCCTTTAAGTTCATTTGCTAAAGAATACCAAAATATATGGCTAGAATAACCCACTGAACTTTGATGGTTAAGGTGTTCAAGTTATATTTTGAACTGTGAATGCCACACTTCGTGTCTTACAGTGGGCCAGGCTTGACTTTTTCAGGTAGCAGGTGTAAATCTTAGCTATGAAATAATCAAATAAAAGGAGTATTTTCCCTCACTGCAGAAAGAATCTTGAGCTAAATTAATTCCTGATGCTAATGAATGCAACTCTGATGAAGTGAATGTTGTGCCTACACACAACATTCTCTTTGGCTGTAGAGAATTCGCTTCCTATTTTCTAATTACTAAGCTCTCACTTCCATAACTATTCTGGCTGTCTTCTGATCAAACTTTTTTTATAGTTCCCTGGTAGGCACTCTCCAAAGGTGAAGGAAACTGCACTTTTCTCACATGACTAAAAAGATCGTACCTCATATAAAAGGGGAAACACCAGTCGTGTGCTGGAGCCATTAATAATAATAACTGAAAATATGTTAACTTCTTATTTCTAATCTATTTTCAAGCTTATTCATCATGAACTGTATGAATTCTTTTAACCTTAGCAGAGATTTAAAGACTGTATCACTATTTCAAGTAAAAACTTAGCTATTCTTACTAGTCATTGGATTTTCAAGAGATTATTTCCTTAAAGTCTGCTGAAACAGGCTCTTACAAATGGTAGTATGCTTTTTTTTTTTTTAATATTAAGAACCCAGTCCAAAGTGCTGGAAAGTGTTTTGTTTTGTTTTGTTTTTTTCCTTTACTTTGGACTAACCAATTACTTTTTTTGTAAGCAGCAGTGCTTTTAAAAACAAGCAGTTCCATCTCCCAGTTGTAAGGGTTTAACCAGTATTCTGGTGTGTATGACCACTTCCCTTGAAGACTGCTTCATTAGGACTTGGGGATTTCAGGTGTAGCTTATGCATGGTCATTTTTCAGACCTCAATAATTCTGAAATATTATTTTAGCTCTTGTAAAACTTCTTGGTGAAAATGTCTAATTTTTTTTTTTTGTGAGAAATTAAGAATCAGTTGCAATAGATCTTAAGTATTTGTTACAGTCCTACTACAGCTGGTCTTGGTAATCTTAAATTTCTTCAGTTATTTTTTGAAATCACCAAATTCTGAATAGTTGCATAGGACAGTCTCCCTTATGAACAGAGAGAAGCAGCAGCTGGAAGACAAGCAGAAATAATTGACTAGTGGCACAGTTGGTTCTTACCAGAATCCTCAGTTAATTACACACATCAGTTTTGGCATCTGATGCAGATTTCTTCCCTGAAAATATGGATTGACTGCAAACTTTTACCCAGACTCACGTCATTTATGACTCTTCATTATATCTTTTTCTGATTGCATCACAAAAAGGAAAAAAGGCATGTAGCATACAAACAAATCCACCACCTACATGCACCACTAGTCATAAAATCAAGTCTGTAAAAGCAGTAATGCCCTAAATTCACCTTAGAACCAGAAACAATTCTAAATAGTTCTATGCTTGGATTCAATTCTGTATGTCACCTACTTTGGTAGGATAATTATGCATTAGTCAATAGTCATCTGGTTATATCATAGCTGGATTTTGTATTCCAGTGGTGAATGTGACTCCTATATTTGCCAGTAGCAATGTTTGATGTATTTTAAAAATTTGTAGTGTTCACTTAACATAAGGGGATGTGTTCTTTTCCAATGTTATTCTTAGCTGGGGGGCTTCCTTTTACTTAGCCTGTGATAGTATGACAGAAAAAATGAGTATGCTAGGTGACCAAAACCTACAACTGCTTACATCATAAGGTGCGGGGTTTTCTTTCGCCTTTGCTACCATACAGTGTTCCGTAGCCCTTGTTAGGAATTTGAATGAGTATATCAAATGTGAAATTTGTCATCTTTTTGGTGTCTGATACTAAATGTTGAACGTATTACCTACTTCAGTAACATCTAAAGCTGTTAGTTTCTAAAATTACATTCCACTTGCTGTCAGAAGAGGTTATATGTATTTCTTAAGAAAATTCAGTGGGCAGCTGTAACCACATAGCGAATGGTTGGCTTCCTGTGCAGACAGTTGTGAAATGCCTAGCCTTAGCATCACAGCTGGCAGCGATAGCATAACCCTCGTAGCATGCAGTATCTTAGGCCAGTAACAATTAAGTATTTAAATCTTCAAGTATGGTGGATATATCAATAAAAGTCCACATCTGTTACTCCACCAATAGTAATGAGAAGCTAATGGAAAGAATACTAGTTGTGAAGCATCTTATTATTTGTTCTCCTTGCTCATTTACTTTTTTGTTACCACAGATGAAATACGTAATTTTTGTCTGTCAGGAGTTGTGTTCTTCCACTGAGCAATGAAAAACATTAAGTTTGTCCATGAAATGATGCAGTGAGCCCAACAAAATAGAGGGGGAAGTAAGGAAGGAAAAGAGGGCTATGCAAGAAAGCAGACCTCTGTATAGGAGGGTCTAGTTAGGGGAAGCTGGATGTGTTTCAGTGTTAGTAAAAACAGGGAGGATGTGTATCACAGCTTGCACATTTGCAACACACCACTGTCTAAGGCATAAAAAGGTGATTGTATTGGCTCTAAGGAGGAGCAGCTTGCCTGTTTTGTTCACAGAAGATCCTGAAATAACACTGCCAAGATTTAAGACAACAAAGAAAAGGGGGACATAACAAAGCAAGGTTTCTCCTTCTTGACTTTCAGAAATATATTATACCTTGCTTCATGTAGATCGAACAGCTTTTGGTCCCCTTGACATACTAGTGGCATATGAAAGCCCTGTGGATGGATGGAGCGTTAGATTGGAAGTAATAAGGTTGTGCCTGACTTACCTCCGCATTTGTAGCAGATGTTACAAATGTCATAACATGAACCTTTGGGATCAGACTGGAAAAAAAAGCAAGGCAACAGATGTAGGCCTCTTAGTTTTACCAGCAAGTATAGTCTGACACTATATAACACTGTTCTGACTTGATGTTAATACCCTGTCCTCCTCCTGAGAACAGAATCAGTGACACTAACCATTTCTGTAGCATTGAGGCTGGAAAGAGGTGACAGCAGTTTTCTTCCCAGAGGAATTTTAATACTAGTTTAAAAATAAGACAATAGAACTATTACTCCAATAAGTGTGTTATTGTTATATCTGAGTAAGTAGTCCATACACCTCACTCATTTCGGGGGGGAACTGAATTTTAAGGAATTTCTATCAACTGTATGAGGTTTAAGAAGGCCAAGTGCCAGGTCCTGCACTTGGGTCACAACAACCCCATGCAACGCTACAGGCTTGGGGAGGAGTGGCTGGAGAGCTGCCCGGCAGAAAGGGACCTGGAGGTGCTGGTTGACAGCCGGCTGAACATGAGCCAGCAGTGTGCCCAGGTGGCCAAGAAGGCCAACAGCGTCCTGGCCTGTATCAGAACTAGTGTGGCCAGCCGGAGTAGGGAAGTGATCGACCCCTGTACTTGGCACTGGTGAGGCTGCACCTTGAATACTGTGTTTAGTTTTGGGTCCTTCCCTACAAGAAGGACATTGAGTTACTGGAGCGTGTCCAAAGAAGGGCAACAAAGCTGGTGAGGGGTCTGGAGAACAAGTCATACGAGGAGTGGCTGAGGGAACTGGGGTTGTTTAGTCTGGAAAAGAGGAGGCTGAGGAGACCTTATTGCTGAAAGGGGGTTGTGGTGAGGTGGGTGTTGGCCTCTTCTCCCAAGTAACCAGTGATAGGATGAGAGGAAATGGCCTGAAGTTGCGCCAGGGGAGGTTTAGATTGGATATTAGGAAAAATTTCTTCACCAAGAGAGTGGTCAAACATTGGAACAGGCTGCCCAGGGAGGTGGTGGAGTCACCGTCACTGGAAGTGTTCAAAAAACATGTGGATGTGGTGCTTTGGGACATGGTTTAGGGGGCATGGAGGTGTTAGGTTAACGGTTGGACTTGGTGATCTCAAAGGTCCTTTCGAACCTTAATGATTCTGTGATTCTTCATGGTATCATAATGTTTATGCATTTTTCCGCTGGTAGCGCCAAATCTTGCAGAGTAGACATTTATCTAAAATGCTGCTAAATTCCTCAGTTTTTAAGCCCTCAATTCACCCCTCCTTTGTCTGTTCCTCTCCCTTGTCTCACACATCTGTCTCTAATTTGCCTCTCTCTCTTCCATACTTCTGTAGACTTAATTTACCATCTCTTTACAGCAATTGGATTTCCTGGCAAGCTCCTATCTCACTTTAATTATTGAACCAAATTTTATTAAAGTTTCACTAATATCTAAAGCATGTTTTACTTGCAGCTGTCTCCACCAACGCTTTCTCAGCTATCCCATCTAATTTTTTGACAGTTTTCAAAACATTTTTGTGCTTCTTTTTACATTGCCCCTCACTTGTGACTTATCTTCTCTGGACTGAAATGTAAAGCCATTTTTCTCTCTTCTTTAAGACTGCTGCCATATAATAATATTGTCATACGGTTGAAGAATAGGTGGAGTTACCTGCTTCTTAAATTGCACTCTCACATATAGATAAATATAAGTGAACAGTCTTTATTAGAACCACAGTTGTTATTCTTACGTTCTGTATAAATTCTTTCTTCTCCTAGATTTTTGGGAGCAAAAGGCAGTGTTGTAAATATCTGTAAAATAACCAGTATAAAACGAGTTTGATTCTGGGAGGTAGCTCTAATTCAGTTGTATCAGAGACAATAGTCCCTCTCGTCCATGTCACAGTGCATTTTGCTGCCTTACAGAGAAGCTAATGGCCAGAGTGAATGTTAATATTTACCCTTAATTGTTTTATGGGTGCTGTAGTTCTTTTACTTCTCCTGTTATGGATTTTAATGGAAATTGTGTTCTTTACTTTCTGCATTGTCCTCTAAATGGTGGAGGCTGCATGAAGTTGCTCCTTCTCCTGTTTCTCAGGAGTTTTGGCCAATGTTCCTGTATTTCATGGGAGGGGAAGAAAATTAATGCAGGAGTGCAGTCCCTTGTATTTTTCCCCCTGTGCTTCAATTTAAAGCAGTGGTGATTCTCTCTGCCACATCACTCCCTCAGGTGCTGCCATTCTTGAACCAGAGGCTTAGCCCTCTCCCTGAAGAATTTCATTGTCAAGGAGAAGAGTGGGGGTTCTCCCATGAAGAATTTTAATCACCCTGTCTGTAGCCCTTTTGAAGGAGGCACAATAGTTCCTATAGTAACTACTACAGTGTGGGAGAAAGGCCAGTGCTCCCTCCCCCAGCCACAGATGGAGAACTCTCTTTGCTTAGATGACTGGAAATTCTTGCACAGCAAAGACTTCATCCTTCACAGTGAAAAGAAAAATCTCTGCTATAAACTCTTAAAATGTACAAGTGCTAATTAAGGAACAGAAACAGAAAATTTAGCTGACTTATCAAGTAGAGAACATGAAAACCTCAAAAATACTTATTTTTAAGGTGTGTTTAACTTTCATTCTTGGGGTTTTTAATTTTAAGAAGTTCAGAAAAGAATAAAGAGACATTTAGGACCTAAGAAATCTTGTTGCCTCCTCCTACCACCCTACCCCCACTCCCCAAAGAACAAATCCTGTGGGAAGGAGCAGACCTATAAACCAGATGAAAATAATTGGGAAAGGAAAAGGAACAGGCTCATAAAATAGATGAAAACTTACGCTAAGACAGCTACTTACCTAGTTTCTTTTTTCCATTCACTTTGAATCTTTTTTAAAGGGAGGACACATGATGTGTCTTCAAATCCATTAATTCCAGTCCAATTACCAAGTGACATAGTACTTTCTGCTTTTTTTGACAACATTTTAATTTGTTCAGTTTTAAGTTACCAAAACTAAAAAGGTATTAAAAAAAAGTTTAAAAGTATTAAGGAACTTGAATTTGAAAAGCAAATTTTACTAAAAATTCTTTTAATTCCTGGAGCTTCTGATGGAGCATCATAGATAAACTACTGGCAATGATAGAACACACTTTTATTGTTACATAACATTTTCTTTAATTAACCAGTACACTCTTGATAACTACTTAGTTATTCCATAGAAAGTTTTGGTTTACTTTCTCAACCATGGATTCCCCAGTAATTAATACATGCTCTGTACCAGTGACTGGAAGATGGACATTTAGAATAATAGGCATTTGTGTACACAAAAAGTAGATTTGAAATGCCATTGTTAGCTTTGTAAGTTGATTATCATATATTGCATTATGCATCTTACATGTAGTCCTTTGTGACAAATTTGTTCTGATACTTTATTGCTGTGATACTTGGTTGGTAATGGCACAGCATTAATGATTCCCATAGCTTTACTAAACCAAGATAAAATACCTTTCCACATATGTTGCAACTCCATCTGAGATTTATTTCTTCTTCCCATCTGTGAAGGTGGATGAGAGACCTAAATTTTGGATCTTAGCATGGCTTATGATGAGGTAGACTGGTGACATCATTTAATTTCTTTGGATACCCTTTCCAAATCAGAGGGCAACATCTCTGCTTACATCATGTTGGTTGCCTATCATCTATGCCTTTTGTCCTCGACATATGTGTTAGGCAGAGGAGTTCACTCTAGCTGGAGGTTTCTTTCAAAACTTGGAATCAGTCATAAATGGGATAGCAAAGAACAATCAATGGAGGAAAAACATATCCATCACAAGGAATTAAATACGAAGTAAAAGAATTCATTAAAAAAAAGCTTTTGTGGGTTAACATACATAAATACTGACCTCTCTTTCTAAGCCTAATATTGGTTATGCTTTGTCCTTCCCTGACGTTGCATCTTCTAGTTTAGCCTCTCAGTTAGTGTCCCTGTCTTTTCTAAAACACAGTTTTTTAAGCATTTCCAAATTACTTTTTATGTCTCCTAGGAAAGCCGCAAGGTTTTAAGATGACATCTCACCTCCATTTGTAAAACCACCCTGGTTATCACATTCACCTGCATTGTTCTTTCATGAGCATTTAGGGTTGTTCCTAGAAATAACAAAAGATAAATTTTCATGTAAAATCTACTTCAGACCAAGGCAAATGTATTAGAAATTGTATTGTAATTTCTATAGACCTTTTTTCTACTTTGAAACAAAAAATGTTAAACTCTGGAAAAGAATACTTAAAAGATTATAGCCACACTCATGCTGTGAACTGCTTTGCACATACAGTCATCTGAGACAATTCAGACAACTCTTCTTCTTATGCTTTCTCATCTGAAATTATAATGTATTTTGTTCATACCTATGGGGAGAAATACTAGCCAAACCTATGTGAAGCTTCTATGCAATTAACCTGATATGGTTACATATTTTTAAAAAAAAAAATGATAATGTTCTTTTTGGTGGGGTATTTATAAACTTTGATATTTATGTAGATCTGCTCAGGCTTTGCTAATTAAAGTCTGACTTTATTGGCAGTCATAATTAGAGTGCTTCAAGATCCAAAAAGTGAAACGTGGGCTCTGGTTTTTTGTAATTCTTCAGACAGATTATCTAAAAAGGTGTAGCAGGATGGCTCTATGTCCACCTCTGCTTCCAAGCATACAGAAAGGTGCTGCTCAGAAAAGTCAACGAAGTGAAATACAAAAATAAAATACAAAAATAAGGATTTTGAGGCTAATTGAGAAAAAGCCTTTATACATAAATAATAGTTCAGGGAAATTAATTAAAAAGTGCAGTATAGTTTTTAAAACTATTAGCAAAACAACAGAATTTAAAAACTCTTCGCCTGAATTTTACCAGACTTCCCACAAAACCAATTTATGTCAAAAGATGGCATGCGAAGTCTCACAAAAATGTTTTATTTGGAGCTGATTATTGTGCTGCTGATATGTGCTTTCACTTCTAGTGTTCAAGGAATACTGCTTCTGCTTAATTAGAACTCTGTCTTCAGTAGTAGAAAGTCACAGTGAACATCAGTCTTTGGTCATTCTGTGCTCCAGTAGCTTAGAAGTGAGTTTAAGAGGAAATCCTCTCTCTTCAGGATGCATGGAAATCTTTGTTAGGCAGTCTACATTTTTCTTTTCCATAGTTTCCCACTCTTCCTAGCACAATTGTGAATGCTCTTGAGATTGCATTAAGCATGCTTAGACTGCCCCCAAGACACACTGAAAGGGATGTGGTTCTTCCTTCACCTCATGCATAGCCAGATTAGTCATTGAGGGAGGAAATTTAAAGAGGAATTAGTGAGCAGTTAGAATTTTTTCCTTGTTAATAGCTTGTTATGGAATAATCCTATGCCAGGAGTAGACATGTCAGTCTGGATAGTAAAAGTCATGGTCTAATGCTATGGAAAGTAAAATATTTTAATAGACAGATTCTTCTGCTCCAGCACTACAAAGTGCATGTGTGAAAACAATCTTTCTATCTTCTTGTCACTATTAACAGTCAATATTTAATACAAATATTGGTTCAGTCAACTTTTTGATTAACCACAAGAATTGTGCATTCAAACCTTAAACTTTGTCAATTAAATGTAGGTGGTACAAAATACGACCACATGTGAAAAAGCCTGTTTAGAGATATTTGTTCATACCACTAAAACAGGAGAAGCTTGGAAGAAGAGTTTCACCTGCGTTTGGAACTTGTTCCCTTTGTGACTCCTGTTGCAGTTTGGTACACATGCTTTAACCTTCTCCACATCCTGATTTCCCCTACTTCCTGTTACTCAAAAGAAGAAATTTATTTCATGCATGCAGTATTTTGCTCCTGTAAAGAGTCTGCATTTAAAACAGTATCCATATTTTTTAAAAATGTGTGCATCCACATCTTTAGGTCTGCAAAGGTTGTTGAGCAACTTTGATTTACAGATGTTGTGATATAAATCCTAAATCCCTTGCTTTCCAAGATTTCTGTGGGCAGCTGAGCTGTGGCTGCTGATGGTTCCATCCACAGGGTGAGAGATTCAGAGATGACTGGCTGTGGCTTGTGTGATGGAAGCCAGTTCAGTATTTCTAGTTTATGTTTTGAAATTTGGGGGTAAAATAAGACTGTGGCCTGCTTTTTAATCCAGCTGTTTTCTGTGTCTTCCGTTCATCTATTGTCATGCCAACAATCCATTCAGTACAGATAAGAGGCTTTGTGCTGTGATTGGACTATGAGATTGCTTTTGAAAAGTATCAATGTGGTATGCATTTGTATACCCCAAATAGTATATTTCTTCTGATGCAAATAGGGATCAAGAAACGTTGAAAGCCCAAGTAAAATAACGAGGCAATGAAGTCAGAAGATCAAATAAACTAAGTTTGTTTCCCTTGTTCTGTATTTATCTCGGTATTCTTGTCTCATTCCTCAAAATGTGAAGAATGAGTTAGGCAAATGAATGAAATACAGAAATTGCATATTTAACATCTATTCACTTACCAAAGAAGAGTTTCACTATGGCTACCAGAGGCATAATGGTTTTCTGCGTAACGTATTTATGCTGGTTGTAAAATTAGGAACTGTCATTACAACCCCACATCACCTGCATAAGTGCAAGACACAAATCCAAGAGTTCTACTGCTATAAACGTGTCAGTGAACTGAATAGCAGGAAGTACTACAAGATGTTTGTCTACATGTATACCAGACACAAGGATGCACGCATCAGTAGAGGATTTAACTGACAAATTTTAAAGCGAAGATCTATCCCGCTCATGTTTTCTAGTTAACTCACTGACCAACATGTTTTCACTTGAGTTATAGAACTGAGAGTGTCCCAAGTGGGAAGAACTGATGACTTGCCTGTAAATATCATATAAAGTTAAAGATACTGTTTTAAAAAGTGTTGCACTGTCTTCATGCACTTTATTCAAGTTGTGATACTCACATGCTAAACAACCTGTCATTAACGGTTAACATCATGGAACTGGATTCAATATGTAATGGATACACTTTAAAATGCTAGGGGATTGTAAAGGAAGAGTATGGGAAGGAAACAAAGTTAATTGGAAGGCAAATTCCGAATGGTGATGTGTTCAGACAATGTGTGGAAAATATAACACAGTCTAGATGGAAGAATGAATGGACCTAAAGGACTTGATGATCTTAAAGGTCTTTTCCAACCTTAGTGATTCTGTGATTTCAGGGAGGTTTTGCGGTTTTTCAGGATTTTTTGCTTTTTGCAGTGCTCTTATGGAGAGTACTATGAAGCAATGCCTAGCAGGCCAAAACTGTGAATTTCCTTTCTGTTTCTGGTAGAGTATAAATTAAATGACCATACAAAGCACAGTGCTAACTGATGGCAATCGTAACGGGAATACTGATAATCTTTACAGTGCTATAAATTTTGATTAGTCCCACAACTAAAGCTAATGTTTCTCTCAGAAATACAGGTACAACTCCAGTTTAAGCAAGTGTTTGATAACATATCTGGAGGCAGAGTAAGGAGAAAAGAAGGATCATCTTTAAGTGTGTCTGCAAAAAGGAAAGTTAAAGGAGTCTTAAGTTGCTAGAAAATTTAATGTACTTTTTTTTTTTTTATTAAATAAGCATTGCTGTTTACAGTAGGCATCACTACAGCTATAGAAAAGATGAGGCAATGCAAAGAGAAGCAAAATGTTCAGAATCAGAAGGCTGATATAGAAAAGTAAGACTGAGTACCTAAAACTTTTAAAAGAATAATATTATGCTGACATGTCTGGTCAGTCACTATACTAACTGAAGTTAAAAACCCCACACAAGTATAGCAGTTGATCTATTACCAACTTCAGTTACAGTGTAAAGCAGAAGTCTTGAAGAAAACTTTTCTCTTAAGTTATTAGCACTTATGTCCTTGAATACCTTCAGAGAAAAAAGGACTTAGAAAATACTGGCTCTACAGCAGTCACCATTTGTAATTATGAGCTATTGCCTGAATCTATTAGCTATGAAGACACCTGTTTGCCCAGTATAAATAGCTTAGAATTTCCTGCAAGGAAATTACACGAACCGTCAGTAAGGAATGATATTACATTTTTAGGTCAATATGACTATCATTACTTGGCATTTATCTTTTCTCACTGATATCATGTTTGGCAGCCGGTATCATAGAAGACTAAGAAATTGTTGCTCTGTATTTCGTTTTCATTGGTGTTAAATTAGCCTGTTCAGTAATGGCAGTCATCCATTCTGCTTGTTTTAGTGGATCCTTAGTATTTTGGTTTTTTTATCGTGCGTTGTAAAGAGAGCAATAGGTAAAGCTGCACTAGTGTTGTGATGGTTCCAGAGGCATTAGACTCTTTAGTCTTTGGATGTAAATGTTTTTGTACACACTTTAAAAGCCTGCAGAATGAACTTTGCCTCTTCTCTCTGCTGTGGACATGCCTGGCTTGGGCACTAAGACAGGAAAGGAGGGGAAGGTTCTTGCAGCCCTGTGCACTCTTCTCCATGCTCTAGCTTTCTCTGGTCATGTGGCAAAGACAGCCTAGACCTAAGAAGAAATCTCAGCTTGCAGTAGATGCCTACATTTGGTTATACTCAGACTCCGTTGCTGGCTTTGTGCTCCTGGCATAGAGAGTTAAAAAAAACACCAGTTTTGTGATTTCTCTGCCTTTTTTGTAGTCGCTACTACCTTTGAAACATAACTGCCTATTGTTCACTTTTCAACTTTATGATTTAAATGTAGGAGCTGAAGTTTCAAGTACCTATGCCAGCAACTAACATGGGTATCTGGGATACTACAGTGCTTCCCTGTGCTTAGCAATAACTTCGGTAGCTCAGATGTGTTTACAAATGTTGACTTTTTCATGTTGTATTTACTTAATTTCACTTTCAAATAAGATTAATAACATTTTCAGATAAATCTCTCATGTCTTCCTAATTCCTGAGTAATATTTATTTCTGATCTGCACATTTCAAAACGTTTACATTATGTGTGGCCTCTTTTTCGATAGTATTTTTCACTAAATTCTGCATGCTGTCATCATGGTGTACAAAAAACCCTTCTATGGGGACTTGGGATATATTTGAATAAAAGATTCATTTCCAGAGTTCTTGGACGTTTTAACTGATTTTTAAGTCAATTTTAAAAAAAAAAAAATTATTTTATACTTCAAATTTGAGTCACTGAATGTACCACTTTTATTTACTATATGCAAGGCAAATTTGAAATTAGCACTGGTGTATAAAATGCGAAACATGTTTAAATAGTTAATGTCAAGTGGTTTGATCAGGGATGCATTAGAAATGAATGTGCAGACCTTGCAACATAACTGTTTTTTATTCAGTTATAGGTGCCCAGCGCAGGAGAAGTCCCAGTGCCCTTGCCATTGAAGTATTTGAATCACATTTGGGAAGTCATATTTTACAGGTAAAAAAATGGCTTTTCCAAGAAAAATCAAAATAACTAGCTAGTCATATTTCTGCCAATAATTTGAATAGTATTGTTGTCAGCACTTATATTAATGAGATTTTTTTTTTTAAAGCTCTCATTTCCTTCTTTTTAGCAAGCCTGTGATTGCGAGAGTGTTAATGAGAGGGAGGGCAAGTATTATTTAGCTGAATCACAAAATTTTGTTGTTTAGAACTGTGAAGTAGCTGTTTGCTCACAGAATGCATTTATGTATTTGTGTGTATGTGTGCACAAAACAGTATTTTGCGTTGGTGATTTGATTTGCTTTATCGCACGTATAGATCTAGGTTTACCCCCCCACCCCCCACTTTGGTTTATGAGCATTGCTTTCCTCCCTGATATCCCAGTTGTCACAGTTATATATCACAAATTTGCACCAATCTGCAACGAGGAAAAAAAAACAAAACAAAACAAAACAAAAACCAAAAAACGAACAGTGATATGCCTCTTAGGTCTCCTTAGCTGTGAGATAAAAACTAATCTGATATTTGTCAAAGAATTTAGTCACACTGTACAAGTCATTATATTCCAGGAAGATTAAACTGAAAAACAATGACCTGATGGACACATTCTCATGCATGCTTTGTTTTGTTAGGGTTACTACAACTATCCTTAGGTTGCAGTAATCAAACGTGGCGCAGAAGCAGTTAGGAACAAAATGGGATGTGTTTTGTCAGCAAGGCAAAAACCCAGCACTATGGAAATAAAACCCACGTAGTCTTTTTCTAAGTGCAGCACTGAATAACTGCTCTTATTTAGCAATGTACACAGCTTCTCAGTGCAAATATATTGCTTGGTGTATTATCTTTTGAGAGGTATGAAAGAGGTAAATTAGGATATTATCATGAGAAATATTCCACTTAATTTGAAATGATTGAGAGCTATCTCTCTGTAGTAACTCAGCTGTGGCATTCGAAAGCACTATGGATAATGTCAGATTTTTCACATCTTTATAAAGTAACTAAATGCAGAATAGCAACAAAGATAATTTTAGGACAACGTTGAAAACATGGAATTAACTAGTAGAATGAATTTCTCTTTGGAACAAAAGTCATGAATGAAGTGATTTACATAGCTGTACACCCTTGGCAGAGGTCTAGGTCAAGTTTTTGATTCTGTAAGCAAATGCTTGTGTTACAGTTACCGTATCAAAGATATCTGCACAACTATCTACACTGCTGTGTTTGCATATTAGACAGAAACACTGTTGTGCTGTCTCGTAAGTGTAGCAAAAATGAAGAAATAGCAGTTTTGTGATATTTCAGTTTATGTAATTTGTCGGTGTGGTGTTTTGAATATGTAAACATGTGCTGTATATCCTAAAGCTATGTTTTTTACAATATGAATTATAACAAATATCTAGATAAAACCTCATTGTGACTGATTTATATACACTCCTTAGATATTAGGTATGACACTTTATGAATGAAAATGAAAAAACCTAGGTTGGCCACTTTGAAAACTACTTGACATTTGAGTTTTTCACTTACTGCATATTAAAACGGTTAGTGATTTTATTACTTATTCAAGCTAGAGTCCTCTTTTGTTTTTTTATTTTTTGTACCTATATGTGATAAATTAAGGTGTTTTCAGGGTATAACTTTATCATAGTACTAATAAAAAAGACCTGTATTGCACTTGTACCTATAGGATTTTCAGTCAAAATTACAATCAGCGTCGTATTGAATACCTGTTGAGGTGTGGCTTCTTCAGAGAGGGTGGTGCTTTTACCAAATTACTCCCATTAATCTCTCAATTGATAATATAAAATTCCACTATGATGTTTAAAAGAGAATGGAGTGCTGATGATGGATAAAGGACAAAATTAATTAATAATGGTGGCAAGTTTATCATGACATCTTAAAATCTTGTAATCAACACTTGGCGGGAAAGTCTGGGTGCATTCAGATGCACTACTTTTAACAGATCTGAACGGACCGCAAGGTACTGCCTTGTGTTGCTATAGGTAGAAAGATAATCTCCAGAAGACAAAATTATTTTTAAAACAACAATCAGACAGATTCTGTGGTGGAATATAGTTCTAACAAGTTCTCATTTAGTCTGCTGCTCCTAGTAATGATTTTCAAAGCAATATTGTGAATAAGTATTGTTTGTAAGTGAAGTAAACAGCCTTGATGATACCTTGGGAATACCTGTGTTTGATTTCAGAGTCTGCTATCTGAGGAAGCTGAATTAATAGTTAGTTTGTTTAATGCCTTTTGCTATTAATATTTTGAAGACTGGGTTAAGTGTAAACTCAGAAATTAAGGAGCCTCTCTAATCCTTCCAATATTTTGATACTTCAAAATTTATTGACAGACACATGAGAAGCATAATACAGTGTGTTTAAAAAAAGTGGATATAGTTTATTTATAGTGATGTTGCAAAAACAGAAATGGAGGTGCATCCTGTGATATTTTACATCTTGATTCTACAAGCAAGTAGTGTCACTTAGTCATGTCAATACATTTCCAAGCCACAGCCGATTACTGTATATCATGCTGAAGAGATTCCCACAGTAGGTTTGAAGCCAGACACTATCCGTTGTGTGCTTGTGCGAAAAAAGACACCACAAAACATGAATGCCCAAACACTACTGTACCAGAAACTTCATGTCAGGGCAAGACGTTTTTTAAATATTTTCCAGGTAAAATCACCTGAATGATGAACAGTTGAAATGCATGTAATAGAGAGGCAATAGATATTGGCAATGCAGTAATTAATTTTTGGGAAGATTTTTGTTTTGCCAAGTTGTGTGCTTTATCTTCTACATTCTTCTTCTGAAAAGTGGTGGTATAGTAAGAACAGATTTCAGTAAAGATACCTTCAGCTCTACATTTCTGTGTATATATTTTATATTTGTTTATTAAATAAATCCAGTAAAAATATCATACTGCTGGTACCTGCTATTCAAAAATTTGGCTGAAACTTGTAAAAATTAGCAAGAATATTATAATTTTTTTCAGGGCACCTGAATTTTTTCTGGAACTTCATTGAGAAGGTGTGGAAAAGGGTCAGTAACCCCATATTCTTCATATAATCAGGAATTATCAGGAAATGTAGAACTAAATATAGAGAAAAGGGAAAGTTAGAGAATATATTTGCATATGCAAATTAGCTTAATTGATACTGCTTGCCTCTACAGGGATTTTTCATTACAAACTGGAGTGCTACATTGTTCAGCTCATATTGAGTAATTTAGTAACTAATGAGACCAGTTTGCACTAATTTGCATATGATAAATGAGCTTAATTGCAGTAAATAACTTGGAGGCATAATTACTTAATTTTCCTGTGTTGCATGGCTTTTAAGTTCACGTATGAACAACTCAAGATAATTTTGCATATTTAAATTAGTTGCTTTTAAAATTCTTCAACAAAAAAGAACACACCTTACAATTTGAACTGTAAAACAATTAAAAGTAAAATGTACAATATTTTCAAATAATATTTTAAAAAATACATGTTTCTTCCTTTAAAAATATGAATGCCACCTTAAAGAATAAATATTTGGACTTGAACAACAGTGGAGTAGTCTTAAAGTCAGAACGGGACAGAAAGATCGTATAAGTAATAATAATAGAACTGTGTATCTGAACGGTAGTGCGTGGTACACTTTTTGTATTCCTGCATACAAGAGTGATAACTTTCATATAATTGCATTCTTTGCTTCAGCAGTGCCTGTTCAACTGTTAAGAAACTGTAACACTTTCATATAGCATTATATTACTGTACACAATAATTTAGGCACTAGTTATCTTAAATTGTCTATACTGTCCTACCTCTACTTAGTTTTGTGTGAAGAAATCCTTAAATTGGAGACATACTGAAGTGTCAGTGCAAGAAAGATGTCTCTTTTTTTCCTCTGTTTTTTTTTTTTTTTTTTTGTAGACTTGGTCAATGGTGATCACTGTCATGAATAACCATTGTGATTGAGATTTCTACCATGAGTTTCAAAAAAAACCCAAACCCCCAAAAAACCTAAACCCCAAACCAAAAGCAAAATAAGTGAAAGATCCCATTTCATTTGTGCTGTGTCCCTAAAGTTATTGCCCTTTAGATACTGTTGATAGAATTGATAGAATTGAACTACTGAACTAGACAGGGAAAAAAGCTCAAATACCCAACTACCAATCTCATGAACAATTCAGTCCCGTAGAGAGATCTGTTGCACCCCCATGATTTACAAGTAGATGGCAATCACTGAATTGTCCATCTGTGCTGTAAAGGGGCCTACCTACCTAGAAGCTTTTCCTAAGACTTATTGAACATTATCTTGGAAATTTTACAAGACTTGCATTTCCCTTCTACTTTATATTGTACCTTTTTCTCCCATTAAGAACATATTTTGTGATGAACGAAGGTCTTTGTAATTGCAGTATCAGATTCAATGAGGGGAAAAAAAATCAGGTTCCTATTAAGACCAAGGATACCCGTAGTGGATATGCAGTTGTGTCCAAGATGACCCAGCAAAGTCATCTGTAGTATGCACAAGGGCTGTAAGCCCCTGTTTTACTCCTGACAGCCTCCGTATCAGCACAGACTTGATCATGTAATGTAGTCCTAGAATGGGAGTGGAATTTGAACTACTTGGAAGCTACGTGTGGCTCAAATGCTGCAGTTTGGCTTTACTCCATGCAGTGGTCCCAGGCTTCCTGAATGAAAGGCAATCTGATATTTTGTAAAAATATTTCACATCCTTTTCACTCCAATAGAAGCCTCAGTTTGTGGATAGGGCTTCATGGAGATTTAATTGTGTCTTTACCTCCATCCGACAGGAAAGCCACAGGTTATTGGACCCATTGATATTATTTCAGCTTTTCTGTATTTAAAGGCAACAAACAACCAAAGCACCCACACTCTATGGACATAAGAAGTCTGACGAAGTGCTAGCTTTGTGAACAATTGAAAGATGTCTTTAATAGTTTTATATTCTTTTTTTAATTACTTTTATTAATGCATCCAACACTGTAATAATAAGACTATTATGAAACTATACAAGTATATCCTGTATATCAACATAGTATACTACTAGGTCTCTTATTAATTGTGAGGTAAATCTGCGGGATGAATACAACATCTCTGGTTTCTAGTGAATTATGGCCAGGTGATGCCACTATCACAGAGAATAGCTTAGACTATATCTGAATCACCAGGTTATTTTCTGGAGCATGTCAGATAAGTTTCCTCAGGAAAAGGAAAGATTAATAACTGTCTCTGTGCTCCAAGTGAGCACTCTAACCATTACTCTTCTGTTTGCAGGTAGCTACAACCCTGTCCACCTGCAGTCCTAAACTAAAAGCGAGCTGTGCCTATAATTCTGTGCTAGAGGCTGATCCCATCCCACTGTCCGAGCTGTGTAATAGCTGCAAATAACAGACTGAATCATACATGTGATAGCCTCAGAAGTACTCATGGTCACATGGATGATCAATTGAATGCTAACAAATGTTAATTTCTCAATAGTTAGAAGACAAAACAAAAGGCTTTTTCCCATATTCAACCAGAAAAATTGGACGTTGTTATTGGGAAATGTTTCTGCATTCTCTTCAGGTTAATGCAGTTTTATCATCCAGTTTATAAATGAATGTTATCAAATACAGAAGGTGTAAAAACAAATACCCATTTTGAAGGAAACTTTCATATAGGAGTTTTTTCTCTTTTGTCCAAATAGGTCTTGTCCGCCATTTCCGTTATAATTTTTGCAGCATTGTTGACACTCTTTATAGGACAGTGGTATTCCATCAAGAATGGCATAGACAAAAAGTGGAATAGTGTGGCCAGCAGGAGTAGGGAAGTGATTGTACCCCTCTACTAGGCACTGGTGAGGCCACACCTTGAATCCTGTGTTCAGTTTTGAGCTACTCACTACAAGAAGGACATTGAGGTGCTGGAGCGTGTTCAAAGAAGGGCAACGAAGCTGGTGAGGGGTCTGGAGAACAAGTCTTATGAGGTGCATATGAGGGAGCTGGGGTTGTTCAGTCTGGAGAAGAGGAGACCGAGGGGGAGACCTTACCGCTCTCTACAGCTACCTGAAAGGGGGTTGTGACGAGGTGAGTGTTGGTCTCTTCTCCTAAGTAACCAGTGATAGAACAAGAGGAAATGGCCTTTCCAAGAGGAAATGGCAAGAGGAGGCTTAGAATAGATATTAGGAAAAAATTCTTTACTGAGAGAGTGGTCAAGCATTGGAACAGGCTGCCCAGGGAGGTGGTGGAGTCGCCATCACTGGAAGTGTTCAAAAAACCTGTGGACGTGGCCCTTCAGGATATGATTTAGTGGGCGTGGTGATGTTGGGTTGATGGTTGGACTTGATGATCTCAAAGGTCCTTTCCAACCTTAATGATTCTGTGTGATTCTGTGAACTATACGGTTTCACTACAGTATTTAGTCATGTTTGGAAGATGCTGCTATTTACCTATAATAACTAGATTAAACTATAACAAGATGATGACACTATTCATTTTTTATAAAAACATCTTGCTGGAGAGCATGCAAGTAAAGTTTTCCATACATTGTAGATATGCATGTTCAGCATGCAACTAGTTTAGATCGTGCAAAACCTGTGAATCTTTTTTGTTAAGGCAAAGTAGAGATCAGTGAACAGAGCAAATTATTTACATTTTCACAGTAATGAATGATTGTGTTCAAGAAGTTACAAGAGTTGCAAACAATTAGCAGTGTCATGGAGAAACAGAAGGTTCCCCTGTAGTGAAAATAAACACTAATACTTTGCCCTGAAAGCACACTGTTAGGAATTAAAATTCGCCAAACAGCATGGATAATCGTAATTGAACAAGAAAATACATAGTTCTAAAACTTGTCTTCCCCTATGAATGTTTGAGTATTGTAAAACTTTAATTAGATATAAGCAGTAGAAAAACAAGTACAAGTTGACATTAAGTTTAGAGGTAGTTCTTTGGATGGCTAGGCTATAACTGAACAGAAATTTAATTTCTTCCAATATTTGAATTATTACATGGAGCCCCATCTGACAAGAAAATGGGAAAAGTGGGGAAATAGACAGGAAAGTGTTGGAGTGCTACAAAACATTAGGGAGAAGATTTATCTTCTCATTTGCTATTTTCAGTCATTCCGAGTATTACATAATGAGGTTATCTCTGTGTAACACTAGTCAACACAGAAATAGTGACATGAGACTAAAGGTGAGGAAGCAGCAGATGGTAGTGCTGATGGAGGATTTTTCCAGGCTGTAAAAGGTGTTAGCAGAAGAGACTTCAACTGGCTTGGAGATTTGTGAAGGGCAGTTGCTGATGATGATGTTAGTGGTACACTTTCTGAGGATGAAGAATACCATTCAGTTTCTTGCAGTCTGCATTGGGTTAAAGGTGTAGACTACCAAGTGACCTCTGTTAGCATGTGTCAGACAGGCAAAAAGTGGAAAATGTGAAAAAGCTGACAAAAGTTAGGATATGCTGAAGAGCATAGATCTATGCTGTCTGAAAGTAAAGATTTTGGGGATGAAGTAGAGGTTAAGTTATGCATCATTAGCCAAAAATAAAGTGTAAGTTAAGAAATTAATTAAGAGGAAATAGTTGTTACAGATCAAACCATGCAGCAAAGTGATCCTAAACTTTCTCTTGGTGGTGAAGAGCTGTGCATAATGCAACCAGACAGAATGAGTACATAGCAAGTTAGAACTGCAGGTTTGGAGATCATATAAAACCTCTGTGAGGGAATGATTTCTATAAAGCACACATGTAGTCTACTGTCACAGAATCACAGAATGGTAGGGGT
>NW_010542545.1:0-8149 GCF_000687285.1 Phaethon lepturus | reverse complement strand
GACATTGGCTTTCCTCCAGTCCTCAGGCACCCCTCCCATTCTACATGATTTTTCAAAAATTATGGAAAGAGGTGTTGCAACATCAGCCAGCTCCCTCAGCACTCGTGGGTGCATCCCATCAGGGCCCATGGATTTGTAAGTGTCCAGTTCAGCCAAATGATCTCATGATTATTCTGAGAAAAGAAGTGGAAGTTAAAAGGGTATTAATACAGCCATAGAAGAATTAGTGAAACTGAGTGACTGATTTTTTCATTTGGGATAAAGCAGACCTGTATCAATAGGCTAAATGAACTGAAACAGCTCCAGCAGCAGCCTGCACCAAAGCTTAAAACTGTTTCTTACGAGTGAAGCAGAGCAGGTTCTTGGGCCTGGATCTCTCACATCCCAGGAGCATCTTCAAATGACTGTGATAGTTCTCTTTGTCAGCCTGTTTGGGAAAATACCGCAGGAAGTTGACATCAAATACACCTTTAGTACTTAGGCTTTTAGCTCTCACTCAAAAGCTAAGTAGGAGTTACAGGCTTGATGCCTTGCGAAACTGCCTCTTAGTTTAGAGTTGTGCTGCCATTCAGAGGGACCTTAACAGGCTGGAGAAATGGGCTAGAGAAGAATCTCATGAAGTTCAACAAGGACAAATGCAAAGTCCTGCCCCTGGGGAGGAATCACCAAGTGTATGAATGCAAGCTGGTGACTACTGGCTTGAAGGCATCTTGGCATAAAAAGACCTGGGGGTCCTGGTGGACAACCAGTTAACCATGAGCCAGCAATGCAACCTCACAATAAGGATGGCCAACAGCCTCCTGGATTGCATTAGGAGAAGCATTTCCAATAGTGAGATACATCTGGAAAGCTGGGCCCAGTCCTGGGTGCCCCAGCACAAGACATACTGGAGAGAGTCCAGAGAAGGGCCATGAAGATGGTGAAGGGCCTGGAGCATCTGACATACAAAGAGAGGCTGAGAGAGCTGTGTCTGTTCAGCCTGGAGAAGAGAAGGCTCAGGGGGTTCTTAACAATGTGTATAAATACCTTAGGGGAGGTGTTAAAAACGATAGAGCCAGGCTCTTTTCAGTGGTGCCCACTGACAGGACAGACCACAGGCACAAACTGAAATATAGGCAATTCTATTTAAATGTAAGGAAAAGCTTTTTTTACTGTGAGGATGGTCAAACCCTGGAACAGGTTGCCTAGATACACTCCACACAAGGATGTGGAGTCTCCAGCCTTGGAGGTACTCAAAACCTGACTGGACATGGCCCTGTGTAAACCTGCTCCAGGAGACCCTGCTTGAGCAAGGGGGCTGGACAATGACCCTGTGATTCCTACCCTGGAGGCTCCGGTACAGGACTGGCTAGTCAACGATCACTGTTTTGTCTCCTGACACATTTTAATGTGCCATAATAAATAATGTAAAATATAGTTTAAGCAATTTTCTATTTGTTTTCAATATAATTTCCCTCTAACTTGTTCACCACGGATTTTCATGTGGAACTTTCTAGTCAACACCAATTAGACAGGCTTCAGGCAGGGAAGAAGCATTAGGCCTAATGTAACACTCGTAATGTGAAAAGTATTATACAGAGTAAGAGCTGACAGCCTACTCTTGGGAAAATATGGAAATTGAGCTTAGAGCCACAGTTTAAACTTGGATTTCGCTTGTTAAATTCCCAGCAGGTCAGTGATTCAGTGTATGCATTCAGATAACCAGAGACAAGATGTCTTGAAAATGACACCTTGTTACTTACAGATTGTGAAACATGGGATGAACTATTAGCTTTCCTTCCTCTTCCTCCTATTAGGTTATCTATCCCATTTTTAACTCCTATATCTATCAAGGGAAGAAGAAGAAAAAAAGGATAATACATATGCTTTTCATTATTATTGCTGTGACATGTTACAAGCACATACACAGACTGGATCACCTCATTAAATTCTGGTGACAGGCTGTGCTTCTAGCCACTCACCAGAAATGAATACAAGCTGGTACAAAACCAATACCAAATAATTTAAAAAGGATTAGCGAGCCTGCATAGTTCAGCGTGTCCTGCTCTGTCGGAGAGGCACATATAACTCCCTCTCATGGAGAAGGGTTATTTTCATCTGTCTAGTGGCAGCCCTGGGAGTGTTCTCCATCATTCCCTTCTGTTGCACACTTGATATTTGTTCACAGAGAAATTCATGTCATTTCCCTTCTGAGTCCTACCTTCCAGGTGGTAAAATGCAAAAATCTGTGGGATTTTTTTCCTTAGTTCTGTTCTGTGTCTGTTATATCACTGCCCACCTTCTTCTTCTCAAACTCTTTTGTTTTTAATGAACTGCGTTTATGAAAAAGAAAGTGCAAGCTAGAGCACAATGAATAATGAAACAAACTAAATTGCAAATATTTTATTTAAACTTTTGGGAAAAATTTTCCTTCTATAAGATGTGAAAGTAATGAAAAAATGAATAATGTATGGGAAAAAAATATCATTAAATGCATTGACTGACTTATTTGAGGAATATTATTCAATAATCCTTAGGGAAAAGAGAATGCCCCACATGCCATGCTTCTAACCTGACATACGCCTGCTTTCCACATACCAATCAAATCTTTAGATGCTGTAATTGATGCTGTTATTGCAGAACACCCCACTAAGGATAGGTTGGTAACAACTAGTAGACGTGATGATTCTAGGAAAAAGAAGCCCCACGCTCCTTGGACGAGATAATTTCTTTTCTTAACATCTTGCAGACTGGCAGAGCATTATGCTGAGTGGACATTCCTACCTCTCTTCCCAGTATTCTTGTTAAATCATCTGTGAATACCTAAACTTTGTTGCAGCCACTGGAAAGATGTCCTAGTCTCGATCCTGGAAAATTCTAATTTTTCTTAGTTTAGTATTATGGGCTATTGGCAGACTGAGGGCAGACTTGCTGAAGCTAAAAAGAGCAGGAATACTCGTTGAAGTGCACTTGTAGCTTCTGTGTTTTGAAGTCTTGATCTCCCTATATGTCAGTTTTTTATCTGTAAAATGTGCTCAACATCCCTTCCTTTCTACAGTCCTTTTCTCTATTAAAACTGCAACATCTCAAGGACAAGGACTGCCTCTTTTCTACATATTTGTATATCATCTAGTGCAATGGAGCCTCTGGATGCTATCATAAGACATTTTAACTAGGTATTACCAGAGCGAACTCCTAAACAATGCAATGAAAATTAGTATTATCCATCATAAACCTGACAGTATTGCAAACTAAAAGAACATAGTATAGAATCTGACATTGGCCTTTGAATTAACACTTGAGATTTGATGATTGACTTCAAGGGATGACTTAATACGGGATTTTCAAGAGGTGATGCAGTGGAGCCGTTTACCTCATATATTTTGATACAAAACTAGTTAATCCCCTGATATTAACTTCTTGTTTTGCTGGCTGATGCATGAAGACTCCAGGATTTAGGGTGCATGTGGTGGCTCATCCCTCCTAGCTTTCCTTTTCAATCCTCTATAAAGGATCCATTTCAAAGCTGGGCACATATGCTGACAGCGGGTTGACTGCAGCTAATGGCACAGTCAGCCAAACCTCTTTAGCAAATACAGGTAGAACACGCTTTTGCAGGGAGTAATTAGAGCCTTTTTCAGACTAGGGGTTCAGTGTCACTGCTGACCAGTGGCTATTCCCACCTCTCATTCTTGTGAAAGGCTGTGGCCCTGTGTGTGGACAAAGCCCCATGACCACCCAAGTATTGGCTCCCAAACCACTTTTCTCTTTGCTTTCTCATGCACTTACCTTCCGTTCAAACTCAGCATCTTGACTTAGAGTCTGAAAGCACCTTCCTGACATCAGAGTGCTCTCGAGGGCATCAGCCTACAGCTAAAGCAAAGACATTCTGAAGGGGTGAGCTGCAAGTGAGAATTTCATCTGTGCCTTAGGATAGATATACAATACATCATTACTTCTGATGTCTGCTTTTACATCTCCTTCTTATGTTTTTTTCAATTTTTCTTGCTTGAAAAAAAGACAGATATTTTCTTGGTGGACCCTTGGAGGTCCAGAAAGTGGCAAAGAAGGTTGTGGGTGCTGCTGTTGGCTGAATACAATCCTCATTTCAAATCCTCTTATTTCAAATCTACTTTTGAAGTGAGAATCAGATTTTGAGGGGGAAAACCAAAATCTCCAAGAGTGACAGTTGTATGCCATCAAGTCATAAAAATAGTGCAAACCTCTTAACAGTTTTGTTTCTTTTTAATTGATACTTAAAGCAGTTGTGATACTGTCTTGCTATAGCCCGTGCCAGTGTGATGTAATGTGTGTTGCTCCATAGGCAGGTTGCTGTAGCTAATATTCTCTAGTGTTTTGCTTTGGCACCAACAGCACCCCTCATTAGTTTCTTTATTGGTACATTTAAATACCCTTTTAGCACCATTAAGTCTGAAATGGCTTTATTCTTCGTTCAGCAGTATTTGTGTTCAACATATTTTCTCAGCGCTCCCTACAAGGTTCCTTACAACAGATGTTATGACGCAGTTGAAGGAACGTGAACTAAATTGTAGGTAATGGTCCATGCTTATTTGTTTTGTGTAAGCTGTGGTTTCTATAGCTACTGTACATCTGCTTCATGCCGTTTGCTGATCACTTTCTGTAGCTGTCTCAGTCTAGATATTTAAAGCATGCTATACTGATTCTCCTCGGCACAGCAACCTGATAACGGCTCAACATGTGAACCAAGTTACAAACTTGGAAACATGTTTGAAAACAGCTGTTAAGTCTACATACTAGTTCTCTATCTACTACCAGCACAATGGCCACCTCAACAAAAATTCAAACACACGGAGGTCCAGTCTCAGCAAAAGACTTGAAAATACAACTGGTGTTGAGTGCAATTAGGCACTCTCTCAAGCTGGTGGCTAAATTGGGCTCCTAGTGTGGGAACCCAGAAGCAAAGATAGTTAATCTCTCTAATATTCTGTGCTTTTACCAAAAATCAGAAAACATCCCTGGCTAAGGGATGTAATTCTGTTGGGGTCAGTAGAGCCACCTGAGAGCCACACCAAAGATAAATTCGACTCATCGTTTTTCTACTGAAGTTTTTCCTTCTGACATCGAAGCACAGTAGCAGCACCTTGGCCTTTCAAACTTTGCCTTTCTTTATTGAAGGGATTCCTCTTCTGTCCTGAAATCTCTGCTTCTGTCATTGAAAATAATGCTATTATTTGGCTTAAACTGCTGGGGATAAAGAGTGACAGTAAGGGCTAATGTTTTGTAAATTTTACATCATTTGTGTACTTTTTCTTCCTGCCACCCTCTATGAGCCGACCTAGCTGCTTTCTATGGTTTAAGTTGGTTAGTGTGAGTTTGCTTTTCTAAGTGTAAGGGAGGCAAAAAAGCTGAATTTGTCCATTCTGCCTTTATAGCTTACTTTCTGAAAGAAGTTGGGCTTATATGATCTGTTTTTCACGTCTTGCTTTATAATTGCTCATATGTCAGCTAATTTCAGCTATATTTGGCCAAAAGGGTAGAGATCTCAAAAGTATTACATGCCTACAATCTACTTCTCCCTGGCTCCTTTTCCCCCATTGAAATATGCAGATTAGTTCCTCCACTGTGGAAAAGGCTGCAACTTTCAGCTGCATTACTGGACAGCTGAGAATCCATCTGGGAGACAGCTTCTGGAAACAGCATCTCTGAAGCGCTGCAATACTGGAATCTGCTGGTTTCAGATAGTGCTAAATACTACTTCAATTTTCATAGTAAAACTTAGGGGTTGCATTACTTTTCAGCATTTTTTTTGCATGGAATTTTAAGGCATTTCTGGTCTCAATGGCAACACAACAAAACTAGAATAAGTTACAGTGTGCCAAAGGTTCTTTATATTAAATTACTAGGCTCATTTATTTAAATGCAGCACATTAATTGCCTTCAGCAACTGTCATGTAATAACTGTCTGGGTTTTATTAGTTCATAATACTGGTCTTTCTGTCATATTTTGACATTACTGATTTTCTAAAAAAAATTAATAAAACCAAATGTTTCCGTACTCACTTTTCATGTCTTCTTGAATTTTAGATACTATCTATACTTTCTTTCAGCTCCAGCAGAGCCCATGGAAACTGCAGTTTGTGAGGAAGCAAAAAATGCTTATTGCATATGAGAAGTTGTAGCTCTAAGATAAATGTAAATTAGATCCAGAGGAAAAAGAGAAATCAGATTCTTTACTCTGGGAAGACTGTGAAAATAAACAAGAAGAAAAACTTACTGAGATCTTACTTCCAGGGTAGAAGAGATTTTCTAGGACTAAATATGCACATTTTAATCATGAAATGGATGAGTTTAAGCTAAGCGTAGCCTGAGCAAGAAAAGCCCAGCCTGCTTTGTGCCTAAGCTAGAGGCATTCAGGCTGGCTCTAACCGTGTGCCACAGTTTGCACTACACACACTGCTGCTGGAAAGAACACGGCTGGTTTTTCCCTTCTTGCTCAGAAAAGTTTCATTTTTCATTTGGAAGAAGTTCCGTGGCCCTGCTCCAGCAGTTTATGGCGCTGATGCAGCAATAAAGGGCTGTGGTGCTGCTGGCAGAAGCTGCCCAAACTTCTCGCTCTCCAGGGAGGGAGCGGGTCCCGGCTCCCGGGGGAGGGGGGGGGGAGCCGGTGGCTGCAACGGGAAGACAAAGCCGTGCCGCGGCAGCGGCGGCGGTGAGACGGCTCCGCGGGGCACCGGCTCTCCCCCTCCGGGCTGGGTTGTTTCTGTGGAGGTGTCGGGCACGGACAGGTCGCCGCGCTGCGTCGGGGCCGGTGCTGCTGCCGCCGGGACGTTCGCTGCCCTGGGGCAGCAGACGGGCACCGCGGCGCGGGCAGCTCGCTGGGAGGAACCGGTGGCCGAGCACGGTCAGTAACGAGGCTCTTCTGCAAACACAGCCCAACCCGGTTATTGTCCTGTTGTTTGCTGTGCCAGGACAAGGTATGTTAAACGTGACTAATGTACACTTGTTAACTAGCGTGTGGTTCGATATGGCAGATCAGAGAAAGGGGCGGATAGTGCCAATAAAAAAAGTATTTGCTACATGAGGCAGAAACATTGAGTTGGATGCATGGATCAGATTTAATACCCAGTCTTTCATTTTTCTCCTCCTTTAGCAGTATTGCTTCTAAACATAAGATATTATCAGCTAGCCCCATATGAAAAGGTGTTGAATTAGGGAAAAAACAATGTTGGCGAGTCAGGTTTTTTTCTTTCTTGGATGCACAGAAAATCATGGACTTCACAGCTATTAAAAGAATAAAATGAATAGCGATGCTTTAGCAGCACGATCTGATTTTATGTCTCTCTTTAAACAAGAATATAAGGAGGAAAAGTTGGGGTTTTAATGTAAATAAATGTTTATATAAATAAATATAATTCAAATATCTGAAGCTAAAGGTTTTTTTTCTTTCTTGCACATCACTGAAAGATTTAAAAGAATTGCTGAGAGGTATCTGCTTACTGAAATTCCTAACCTTACTGAAAGAGACCCCTTTTTTTTTTTTACTTCTATTTTTTACAATACTTTACAGAGTATATAATTACAGTTTTATAAACAAATGATACAGCTTATCACTTATCTGTTAAATGATGTATCAAGAAAAAAAAAGAGTATCTTACATTTATATAAAATTCTTCCTCTGTGCTGAGCTAACTCTCACACTTTCCCTGCAGCCAAAGACACAATGATCCAAAGCAAGAACGGACTTAAATGCATATACTTCAAACAAAGGGTTATGGCCTGGTTTAACTATATCCTGGAGACTAGTTTGACTGGCAAGCACGTCAGAGTTTGTGCCTTATTCCTCCGTGCCTTTCAATGATATCTGACACTGTATTCACTCTGTCAGCGCTAATAAGTGGCCCAATGGAAAATTACCTTTAAATATTATAGCTGTTGAAATAAAATTATTGATGGACATTACCTAATTTCATTGAAGATAGCTTTTAGTTCTATTACATTAAAAAACAAAACAAAATAACAGACGGATCACCACCTTTTCAGTCAAAGGAAAAAAAAGTTTAATTGAAACTGTAGATACTGTGTATGTGGATGCTGATCGGAATTAGATAGCTATTTTTTGTGGTTTTTTTTTTTTTATTCTTGTATTCAATTTTCACACACAGAATCACACAGAACCACTAAGGTTGGA